>NC_059389.1:2317500-2455000 GCF_019703515.2 Myxocyprinus asiaticus | reverse complement strand
AATAGTTTTCATTCTGAGCTTGAATAATTCTCATAATAATGTGTTTCTGACCCTGGCAGCTGCGTCCGTTGGGGGCAAGCCTGTATCCTGTCACCGGACACGTGCAGTGGAAGCTTCCCAGCGTGTTATGACATCGGTACAAGCAGATGTGTCCACCAGTCGGCAGAGCACACTCATCAATGTCTGAAGAAATAAGATACCATGACATGAGTTTTACACCTAACATGGAGTGCTATGCAGTTGACAAATGCAGTACAATTGGTGCAAACATGCAAGTCAACAATGTATTTGTGTACGTGTATGTAGTGCCTGTCCACAGTAATCCTTTTTTTATTACTGAGATAATAACTAGATTCCATGCTCCGAATTAATCTTAACAAAGTGAGGTCATGTGACAACAATGTATCATAATACTGCTTGAAACATTTATTATGTTGTCTTGACAAAGCAAACGTACTGTTATTCTACAAACACTAACTCCTCCAAGAGCTTTCAAGCTACATTCATCAAATTTGGTACAGACCTTCAGAATATTCTAGAATAGTGTGCTGTGTATTTTCTAACTGATCAGACTAACGGTTTTCACACAGCGGACTATCAAAAATGGGAAAAATCCCATAAACTTACATTGACGGAATGTTCAAAGGTGTCAACAGAATGCTTGTTAATTCAAACTCCAGCAGTCAAAAATTCAAATGTAAACAAACCTGCAAAAGACATTTGATCTGTTCAAGCTTTAATCTATCTGTCTGTCTGTCTATCTGAGGGTTTATCTGACTATCTATGTAACAGTCTGTCTGATTATCTATCTATCTAGTTTGTCTTACTGTAATGTCTGTATAACCATCAAACTTAAAACTTCAAACAAGGCTTTGTCAAGGCAACATCAAAGTTTGTCTTGGCAAACTTTACCTAGTTGTAAAAGGCATTTTTTTATTATCCCATAATGAAACATTTTGAGTATATTGCATGATGCATACCGTTTTTAAACATACTATTTTTAGAATTGTTTTTTTTTTTTTTTCCAAGTATGCACTAAACGGTAGTATTCAATTCCAAATGTAACATACGTCTTAAGCCACTCACCCTCACAAGTGATTCCGTCCACATCACTCAGCTGGTAACCGCGGCGACAGTAACACTGGTAGGATCCATACACATTTGCACACTCCTGACTGCAGGGCTTCGTCTCACATTCGTTGAGATCTACGAGTTAAATGACAAGCCAGTGAGACCACACCTGAAAATATTAGATATTCTGTAAAGAATGGTTAAACTGCAAGAACTAATTTCCTACTCGATATATCTAAATAAACTTACATGAGGAGTAAATTGCATAACATTTAATGCTGCATTCACGTTTTGTTGGAATTAATAACGAGATGACATTTTGGAGATACTTCTTCAGAGAAATAATTGTTTCTATGGCTTTGTTGATGACAGCAAAACATTTAATCACTACATTAATTCATTAATTCATTAATTCACGTCTATATGTTCTTGCAAAATGTGTAAGAATAAAGAAAGCACTCCAGGTAACATTAGCTATAATAAAACAGCAAATCAAACAGGTCTTTGTGTTCACATGGAGAAAAAAGTCTTGTTTTCCAGTAAAAATATGTAAACATTCTTAAAACAAGATAAATTCACTTGGGAATGACATAAGGTATTTTGTCTTGTTTCCAGAGAAGTCTAGTACAATTTAGTAACATTTGTGCTTATAACAAGAAAATTATTTGCCAATGGTGTGAGAGAAAAAACTTGATTCAAAGGGAAAACAAGTTTATTTTTCTTACTCCATTGGCAAATATTTTTTTCTTGTTTTAAGCATAAACTCCACCAATTTTTGTTCGATTTCTCTGAAAACAAGACTTTATATCTCATGCCATTCTGCCTCACAAATTTTTTTGTGGATCTTGTTTTAAGGATGTTTAGATATTATTACCAAAAAATAAGACAAAAATACTCAACAAGAAAATGGTGTTTATGTTTAACTACCTTTAACTGTTGAGGCCACTGCCATATTGGTTCTTTTTTACATGAAGTCACGACCGTTTTGCTTTTAATTTTGCTGCTCCTAATGATTGGAATGATTTGCAGAAATTACTTAATGTCGATACTTTTTTAAAAATGTTTTTGGGCATATACCATGGTAATACCATTTTTTCTGGACGTACCATAAAAATACCATGTTTTTGGGCATATACATGGTAATACATTTTTTGGGGGGCATATACTATGATGCCCAAATACTATGATTACCATGGTATATGCCCAAAAACATGATATGTTCATGGTACTGTATAACATGTTTTTCTGGACATGTACCATGAACATACCATGTTTTTGGGCATATAACATGGTAATACATTTTTTTTGGACATGGTACATGATACCATGGTAATATATATATAAATATATATATATATATATATATATATATATATATATATATATATATATATATATATATATATATATTTGTGTGTGTGCGTGTGTGTGTCTTAGTATGTGTTTATGTATTGTATGTATGTTTTTGGTGTTCAGGAAGTTGTTTTCCCTCTGCCAGGCTGTTATTGTAAATAAGAATTTTGTCCTTAAGTGACTTGCCTGGCTAAATAAATGTGAAACAAGCAAACAACTGTCAAGTGGGAGCTTTCATAGAATTGTGAGTTTACAACGTTCTACGAAGACATGAACGTTTTTTACAAGTTGGAATTTCGTAATTTATAATATTGCACAATTCTGCTTCTCAAGCCAATTTATCTTCCTTTGAGAATGTTTAGGTGTATTGACTTTTTGCAGTGTAATTTTGAGGATGTTTAAAGATTTTTTGTAAATAACTGATAAGTTATTCATATTCTGTTAAAAAAGTAAGTGATTCATCCGTACCATTACAGTTTCTCCCATCGTTGGCCAGCTTAAAGCCAGTAGAACAGCTGCATTGGTAGGACCCCAGGACATTCTCGCATTTATGAGCACACAGACGTCCAGGATAATTCCTGCATTCATTGATGTCTGATGTTCAAGAGACAGAAATGCAGGATAGTTAATCTGATGGCTCATAAACAAGAGGATATGTCATTTATCTAAATGAATTTACATAAAGAACATTGTGTGGGTGAGTAAATGATGACACAATTAACAATTAAAACTATTCATTTAAAAGTCATAGTCAAGAACACAGTGGTGATCAACTGACCCCCCAACAGCAACACTCACCTTCGCAAAGTCTGTTGATGCTGTTGAACATGTAACCGGATCGACACTCGCAGCGGTACGAGCCCATCATATTAATACAGCCGTGACCATCGCAGGTGTTATCAGGCCCCGCACACTCGTCAATATCTGAGTGAGAAAGTGATTTAGTTTAATGCAAGACTCAATTAAGACCTCAGCACAAAAATAAATACTAAAAAAGTAATTATTTGCTACAAACGTCAAATATAGCCCTTAAAGTCAATGTAAAACTGCATTCAAAGGCCATTTTGTAACATGATATTTCCAAGTGAAACAGAAAATAAATAATCTGTAAATAATCTTTGCTTACCTATGCAGCGAGTTCCCTCGGCATTCAGGTGGTATCCACGGCCGCAGTTAACCGTGTTTCTCTGGCATGTGTAAGAGCCGACTGTATTAAAACACATCTGACCTGGTTGACATGGTCCAGTTACACTTAAACACTCGTTTATATCTGTCAAAGACAAAGATGAATAAATAAAACTTGTTAGCAAGCATCACTCTTACTATTGCTCATTGTAATTTGAACAAACCCCCAACACTATATATTAAACTTCCACTTGGCAACCACTGTTTTTGGCTCACCGATGCAGCTCCCAAGAGCATCCTGTATGAATCCCGCGCCACACTGCACTTTTGGTCGGCAACGGAACGACCCGACCGTATTCTGGCACTGGAGTTCAGGTGCGCAGTTGTGTGTGCCCGTCTCACATTCATCAATATCTGAAACATCACACACAACACAGTCAAATTCAGTATCACACTGGGGTCTCGAATTACCATGTGTGCAGATTAGATCTAAAACAGTAATGGCACATTATTGTCTGGTTTTTATTACTTATATAGTAAATATGACCTAATAGAAACCTTTCTACAATAACGCCAATTCTAAGATTGGCTATGGTGTTTAAGCCCCACCCTTTTAGGTGCGAAGCTGTCCGGTATAAAAGTAGGAGAATTTTCTTCCTTCAAGACAGCGATTAATTTCTCATCTTAGAAGTCCTCAACATTCGTCGCCATCGAAACACTGCAGTGTTCCAGCGGACATTCTACACCTCGCTGTTGACGCTTCATTGGTGAACGGGTCCTCGCCACACCTACTCCATGCAGCACTTCGGCCTGAGTATCCTTTATTGCTATTGCTATATTGTACATATATATATATATATATATATATATATATATATATATACACACACACAGCATATACACTTCGTTATACACCCTCGTTCTGAGGGACGATTCAGCCTCCCACGCCCTCCCACCCACCTCTTCTGTGACTCCCGAGGGATCACACGAGGACGAGGTTGAGCAGGATGAATTTGAGGTGGACCTCGTGCCGGCACATGCCCTGCGAGCCCATCAATCTCCATGTACTGCGTGCCGATACAGTATGTGCGTGACAAGCTTCGGCCCTCTGCAGGAGAGCACAACATCATCATGTTCAGTGGTTCTGATGCTGGGGATGATGTTATGTCTCTGGATGCATCTGGTGAGTGGTCAATGGAGGACGTCGCTGCTCCTTCCCCCAGCGAGGGTGAGGAGCGTGCACGTGCCACTGACAAGGAGATGCTTCGCATCCTTTCAAGGGTGGTCGAAGAGCTCAGTCTTGAGTGGTCTCCTCCAGAGGAACCAGAAAAATCACACCTTAATGAGCCCTGCGCCCATGGGAAAAGCCCCCCACGCAGCAAAATGCGCTCCTGAAGGGCACAGCCTTATGAAGCAGAATGCAGAGCTTGCCATTCCTTCCGTATTTTTCCCGAAGAAGGCCCGATTGGAGACACATTTATTGCTCCATCATCTGAACAGCCTGCGCCTCAATGTCTACTGGGCAAAGAGCACGCTCTTCCCCAGCCAACAAATCTCCTTTTTGGGAGTCTGTCTCGACTCCATGAGCAAGCGTGCGCATCTCACGAGCGAGCATATTCAGGCCATTTTTCAGTGTCTGTCTCCGTTCAAGCTGGGGAGAACACTTCAACTGAAGCTGTTTCAAAAAGAATTGGGGCTTATGGTGGCGGCATCCACCATCATTCCATTAGGTCTTTTACACATGAGACCTCTTCAGTACTGGCTCAAGCACAATGTGCCACAACATGCGTACAACATACGGCAAGGCCATTTGCAGTTGTGGCGTACATAAACCGCCAAGGATGACTTTGTTCCCTGCCAATGATGAGACTGACACGTTGTCTCCTCCTGTGGAGCGAGCGCCATCTCCTCTCCCTGCGGGCAACATATGTCCCAGACCGTCTGAATTATGGTGCAGACCTGTTGTCACGCCAAGGAGCGATGCCGGTCGAATAAAGACTTCATCCTCAGACTGTCCTGAAGATTTGAGAAGTATTCGGCAAAGCGGAGATCGATCTGTTTGACTCTGCGGAGAATGCCCACTGCCCCCTCTGGCACTCCGAGTCCCAAGCTCCTCTAGGAGTGGATCCAATGGCCCACAAATGGCCTGCAAAACACAAATATGCACTTCCCCCAGTGTGCCTTCTTCACTCTGTCATATGCAAAGTCCGAGAAGACGAGGAAACGATTCTATTGGTTGCGCCAAAGTGGCCCAATCAGTCCTGGTTTCCAGAAATGATAGAGATCCTGGACGGCCGTCCATGGGAAATACCACTGAGGAGGGATCTCCTCTCTCAAGCGTAAGGCACAATCTGGCATCCCCAGCGCAAGCTGTGGAACCTGCATGTGTGGCCTTTGAACAGAGCATGCTAAATGTACCAGAGCTGACTCAGTCGGTAATGAACACTATTTTACAGGCTAGAGCACCCTCTACGAAACACCTTTACATGCTGAAATGGAATGTGTTCACTAATTGGTGCTTTTCACACGGCAAAGACCCAGTGAACTGCCCCATACCTGAAATTCTTACATTTCTTCAAGAGCGATTGGACGCAAGGCTCACTCCATCAATGCTCAAAGTTTATGTAGCGACTGTCTCTGCGTATCACGCACCTGTAGCCGGCACCTCTATAGGCAAACATGATTTGATCATAAAGTTCCTTAGGGAAGTGAGGCAGCTGAATCCCCCTCGACCAGCTACAGTCCCGACTTGGGACCTAACTTTGGTCCTAAAAGTGCTCGCGGGGCCCCCTTCGAGGCACTGGACTCACCTGCTTTTATACCGGACAGTTTTGCAAAAGGGCGGGGCTTAAACACCATAGCCAATCTTAGAATTGCCGTTATTGTAGAAGGGTTTCAACTAAGTCAAGTAGAAGGACACTCCCCATAGCATCAGCTTATTGACACATTGTCTCATTGCCTTCATTTCAGGGAACTGAGGTTACATACGTAACCAAGACATTTTCTGGACATGTACCATAAAAATGCCATGTTTTTTTCTGACATATACCATGGTAATACCATGTTTTCTGGACATGTACCATGAAAATACCGTGTTTATGGGCATATACCATGATAATACCATGTTTTTTGGTAAATATATCATGGTAATATTATATTTTTTAACATACAATATGAACATACCATGTTTTGTGCATATACCATGGTAATATACATGTTTTCTGGACATGTACCATGAAAGTACCAGGTTTTTGGTAAATATATCATAGATAATATTATATTTTTTTAACATACACTATGAACATACCATGTTTTTTGGCATATACCATGGTAATACCTTGGATAATACATTTGTTTTTGTTTGTTTGTTTTTTGATGTTGAACATGTTTTTCTGGACATGTACCATTGTAAATTTATATATATATATATATATATATATATATATATATATATATATATATATATATAGTATGAAAATACTATGTTTCTGGGCATATACCATGGTAATACCATGTTTTCTGGATATGTACCATGAAAGTACTGTGTTTTCTGGGTATATACCATGAGAATGCACTGTTTCTGGGACAAGTACCACAGTACTACCACATTTGTTTTTTTGCATATACAGTCCCATAAAAATACCATGTTTATTCAGACATGTACCTTGGTAATACCATGTTTTTGGACATGGTACTATGGTAATACCATAGAATTCCTTGAAGTACCTTTGAATACCACATGAATATAATGGCATATGAATGGTAATCATTCAGTATCATGATATATATCAAAGTACCATAGCATTACCATCAGATACCATCACTGTGCCATGGTACTGCCAGGGCACCAAATTTTATAAGGCATGAAAACTTTGACATTTATTGATTTATTATTATTTTTAAGGAGATTTCCATGTAATTTGAAGTGCATGTGTGAAGTGTTTATGTGCGTCTAACCTTCACACTTGTTGTTTTCGGTGAGTTCGTAACCCGTGCCACAGCTGACCTCTCTCTGACAGCGATAAGAGCCCATTGTGTTGATACAACGCTCACCAGTACGACAGTGATGAGACCCCAACAAACACTCGTTAATGTCTGCAGAGTTGCAATAGATCAGTCCGACCCTTTTCAAAGTAATTTTATTACTCACTATATGTGCCCTACGGAATATACTACAGTTCTGCAATAGATTTTTGGTTAAAAGGTTAAAACGTTTTTGATTGTTGAATATTTACTGACCTTCACAGGTTTTTCCATCTGCTTTGAACTTGTATCCCTCAAAACAAACACATGTCCCGTTGCCAACACAACTATGAGCACAATTGGCAGCTTCAGTTCAAACAAACACAAACAACATTAATATTACAGACACAAATGAGTGAATACATAAAATAGCAGCTAGATTAATTATT
Organism: Myxocyprinus asiaticus; assembly: GCF_019703515.2. Classification (NCBI taxonomy): domain Eukaryota; kingdom Metazoa; phylum Chordata; class Actinopteri; order Cypriniformes; family Catostomidae; genus Myxocyprinus; species Myxocyprinus asiaticus. The sequence continues at coordinate 2,447,039 of NC_059389.1, read as the reverse complement.
AATTAATTATAAAATATGTAATATTAGAGTAGATGTGCAGCTACCTTTGCACTGGTCCCCTGCACTCGGTATTGCACCCTGGGAAGTTTTATCTACAACTTCAACACACAACCAAATAAGATTAAAACACATAGCATATTTCTAAATCTTTAATAATTGTTATTGATATATTTAAGTTGATTTAAAAAAAAAGACCAGCTACCCATTAGCAGTGAAGTGTTCATTGATTAAAGAGCTGTTTTTAACCTCCTGAGCTGTGGAAATATCACCTTATGTAAACTAGAGGGCAGCAGAATCCATCTATAACTGCCTGTCTGATTTATTGGCTCACCCAACAGGGTAAACAGTTGGGAGTTTGATAAAAAGTTATTTTATGTCTGAGAAAATACCACTTAGACTTCTATATCAGTTTTGTTTTTTGTAAACATAGACCAATGTTCTGTGATCAATACAACTTTTAACAGACCTTGTTAACAGTCATGCACATACAATGGAAGTTTAATTTGTTTTGAACCCGGAACATTTCTTTAAAGAGTAATTGGAGTTAAAGGGCTGTTGTTTTGCTCTCACCCTCTGTATATTTTGCATCACTGTCCGGTGAGCGGTCCAAGCAGCACCTCCGGGACACCAGACCACACTGGTACCCCACAGGGAGGCTGAGGTCACATGACAAATCCTGTTCCTGGGCCGCCCTGCCAAGCAAACAACACTCGCAGCACATCTGCATATGAGGAGAACTTAAGGTCAGAGATGAGGTTTACTCTGCGTAACAGTTCATAACAGTTTAATCATGAAACCTGAGGAAAACAGATCTTACAGTCCGTAAATTAAAACAGTTACATCAGAGTTTTATGCACTCTGTTTTTACGACTATATTGCAAAGATATCTAGACAGACAAACTTTTATGTTGGCTTAACAAAGCCTGGCCTGAAAGGTTAAAAGCTTTAAGTTTGAAGGTTTTACAGGCCCAACATTTAGAGATAGAAAAGTAGTCAGATAGACAGATCGTTAGATAAACCTTGGCCCATTTAAGTGTATGGGATTTTAAGACCACTTTAAATGTTCATTATGGTAAAACCGTAAGTCCGATCAGCTAGAAAAATCATAGCACACTAAGTCAGAACTGTCTAAAGGTCTGTGCCAAAGATGGGGAATGTAGCTTGAAAGCTCTAGGAGTAGTAGTTAGAGTGAGAAATTTGAGTATTGGTTGACAAATGAAGTTTGTCAAATAATAGTATGTTGGCTTTGTCAAGGTTTCCTGAACACACTCCCCATTTTCTATTGGTCAACAAACAGATAGTACCATCCCCAAACTCACACCATTGGTTGAACCAGTGTTGCTTAAAATGTTGTTTACACGTTAAGGGGATAATAAGCCTGCAAATGGTTTACTTGGGATACGAGAAAACATCGAAGAACTTAACACTATTCAGCTTTAAAAGAGTAGGTGATTACATTGTAGAGCACAGTACTATGTTTCAACTCATGAGCTTTATAGTAAGGAAGTGTTTTATCTGCATATTGACCCAACCTTTGATGATTTAATGGAGCCAGTCAATTAAAAAATTCACACCTATGTGACAAACCTTTCAAGAATCCTTTTATTTTACCACATAAGTGCCTCAGAATTGAGTTCTACAAGATGCTTGTGAGACAAGGGAGTAAAATCTTCTCTAAAACCACAGAAAATACTGGATGTTCCTCTAGAGAGACATGAGACAAGACAGTACAGATCCTTATGGTAACCATTATGGCGCATTTCCCAGACACAGATAACATCTTGTCCTGGACTAAACTGCACATTGTCAATGATACTTCAAGTCTGCAAATCTTTCTGTATTAAGGCCTTTGTTGTGTCTGTGAAATTTTCCAGGAGCATCATACAGGTTTGATATGACATGAGGGTTAGTAAACAATGACAGAATTTTCTTCCCTTTTAATTGGATTAAACTGGTTGAATCAGGTTTCCATTAACTAACATCTCAGGCGACATAATCGCAAATTCTCCTCTAGACTTTTAAAAGAAAAACAAACAGATCTGTAGAGAGTTTACCTATCTGAAAGTGATCTATCACATACATCAAAACAGCGCAATATTTCAGGCAGACGCTTTTAACGTTTATACAGCCACTAAGTGCCATTGACAACCAAAGATTAATGTTTCCTTTATGACAGCAGGCACCTGGTGTTGAAATCCACTCAGGTGTTGTATAGACACTCCATTCTTCATCTGTGGGTTTGGCGGAGTGCCTGTGAGCTGAATTTATAACAGCGGGCTGACACCAACACACTTCACTTTTCTAATGTTGGCAAGTTCAATCCTGTTCAATGTAAACAGCATTGAGAGAAATACATCTTTCGATCCATCTTTAGGAGATTTATCGCCTTGTTATAATGTGTCTAACACAGACATGTATACACAAGCTTTCTCTTTGAAACACATCTGAAATGGATCTGCAGTGGGCCCAAAAAGTATATGTACACTTAAGTCACATTTAACAATGTCTTAATGTCATTGCATTAGATAACAAAATATCATAGCAAATAGCAATAATGTTAAGAAAGAAGGCACAAGTCACTTTTCAAGCAAATCCTTTCACAAAAAAAAAAAAGTTTGTTAGGTTTTATTTGGTTAAACAAGACTGTTCAAAATGAAGACATATTGACTCAAATTTGAACACAACTTAGAATTTTAGCATAATTATGCAGCCTAACTTTTGGCACAGTCTTCATGTTGGCCTGCATGTCTATGTTGCCTTAAAATGCTGCTTATGTAGAAATCTCTAGGTTTTGGAACCACACTGAAAAGTATTGTGAATAAGCATGGGAATTAGACTGTGTAATTATAGCTATAGATTCGAAAAAACCGGCTCATAAGAGTCATTTGTTTGGAAATTGGTCTACACTGGTCACGCTATGTGTTTCATGCTATGGATTCGAAAGAACCGGCTCATAAGAGTCATTTGTTTGGAAATCGGTCTACACTGGTCACACTATGTGTTTCATTCTATGGATTCGAAAGAATGGCTCATAAGAGTCATTTGTTCGGAAATCGGCCTACACTGGTCACGCTATGTGTTTCATGCTATGGACTCGAAAGAATCGGCTCATAAGAATCATCTGTTCGGAAATCGGACTATACTGCTCACCCTATTTGTTTCATACAATGGATTTGAAAGAACCGGCTCATAAGAATAATTATTCAGAAAATCGGACTACATTGGTCACGCTATGTGTTTTGTGCTTTGGATTCAAAAGAACCAGCTCAAAAGAATCATCTGTTTGTAAATCAGACTACATTGTTTGCGCTATGTGTTTCGTGCTTTGGATTCAAAAGGACCGCTCGTAAGAATAATTTTTCCAAAAATCTGTCTACACTCGTCGCACTGTGTGTTCCTCGATATAGAATCGAAAGAACCGGCACAAAATAATAATTTGTTCGGGAAATGGATTCTAGTCGTGCTGTGTGTTTCATGCCTTAGAATCGAAAGAACCGGCTCATAATAATCATTCATTTGAAACCGGACTACACTTATCACTCTGTGTGTGTCACGCTACAGAATCGAAAGAACTGGATCGTTAGAATAATTCGTTCAGAAATCGGACTGCTCTCGTCGTGGTGTGTGTTTTTCGCTATAGATTCTAAAGGACTGGCACAACATAATCATTCCTTCGGAAATCGGACTACACTCATTGCGCTGTGTTTATGCTATTGAATCGAAAGAATCTGTTCAAAATAATTATTTGTTCGTAAATCGGACTACACTGCGTCCTCTATGTTCATCGGTTTATCCTTTGCCATTTTACCACGTGCTTTTATTTTTTTTTTTTTTTTACTTCTACTGTTTCAACTGCATGTATATTACCACATGCATTCATTTTATTTTTTATTTTATTTTTTCCGCTTATCTACATCTCGCATTTCGACTGCGTGCATTCATTTTCTCCTCTGTGTTTTACACGGATTATTGCATCAAACTCAAACTGATCAGGAACCAACACAACAACAGCAAACAATTGCATGAGGGATTCACATCGATCTCAAACCCTCGCTGCACAAGAACAACCATAACCATAACAACAACAACAAACAATTGCGGTAAGTTATGGCATCCATATTATTGCTTCATGCATTACATGCCACATGTTTACTATAGCTTCTTCCGTCAGCAGTGAGGGATTTACATGTGATAAATGTAAGGAATTAGTCAGGCTGACAGAGAAGGTTAATGAGTTAGAGACACACATCCAAACCGAAGTTGGTAGATACTTTTTCGGTTGCGGGTAGTACAGAGAGCAACACACACACTTTGGTTACAGCTGTAGAGCCCCCGCAGCAGGGCGTTTGGGTGACATCTCAGCGGCATACTTGCTCTGCAAAGCGACATCACTCTCCTGTTCCTGTTAGGGTTTCCAATTGATTTTCTTCACACTCAGTGATGCACCCACTGAGAATCGTGTTGAAAGCACCCTTGTTATAGGAGATTATAAGATTTCTAAATGCTGGTTAATGCTAAACGTAGATTTTCTAAAATTGCTATTCATGTCGGCACTAACGATGTCCAGCTTCGCTAGTTGGAGATCACTAGAGATAATGTTAAAGAGGTGTGTGAACTTGCAAAAACAATGTCAGACACTGTAATATGCTCTGGTAAATTAGTGTCACTGAATGGCTGTATGTCCGAGTGGTGTCCGGAGAATATCATAGGATTTATAGACAATTGGAAGAGTTTTTGGGGTAGACCTGACCTGCTAAAGAGAGACGGACTCCATCCCTCCAGGGAAGGTGCCGCTCTCCTCTTTAGTAATTTGGCTCATAGTCTTAATAGTGATAGTATTTGACTAATTTGGGCCCAGGTAAGGAAGCAGACAAACTGGCTTATCCGAACATCTGCTAGCTGCCTTGAGACATCAAACAAGTCACATAAACTACAACACATAGAGACTGTATCACCTAGATATCATATAGAGACTGTGTCTGTTCCCCAAACTACCAAACACAAACCCTTCACTAAATCATTTAGAAAAAACTGATTAAGGTCAAACTTGAAAATAACAAAAAAATGGAAGATAAACTTCATATAAAGGTAGGGCTACTAAACATTAAATCTCTTTCAACCAAAGTACTAATTGTAAATGAAATTATAACAGATCATAGTTTGGATGTGCTCTGACTGAAACCTGGCTTAAACCGGATGAATATATTAGTTTAAATAAATCTACTCCCCCAGTTTATTGTTATAAACATGAGCCTCATCTGAAGGGTCGAGGAGGAGGTGTTGCTGCAATTTACAGTGGAGTTTTTGGTGTTACTCAGAGGACAGGATATAAGTTTACGTCTTTTGAACTAATAATGCTTAATGTGACATCTCTGTCTTCTTTTGCTACAGTATAAAGATCACCCGGGCTGTATTCTGATTTCCTTGGTAAATTTGCTAATTCTCTAACAGATCTAGTAGTTACTGTAGGTAGAGCTTTAATTGTTGGTGACTTCAACATTCACATAGATAATGAAAATAATACATTAGGATTAGCATTTATCGATATTCTCAACTGTCTTGGAGTCAGACAAAATGTGGCAGGACCAATTCATTGCCATAATCATACACTAGATTTAATTCTGTCATATGGAGTTGATGTTGATACTATAGAAATTCTGCCGCAGAGCGATGACTTCTCAGATCATTACCTCGTCTCTTGTATGCTGCGATCAGCTAATGTCACTCAATCTACACCATGCTATCGTTCAGGTAGAACTATTCTTCGACCACTAAAGATAGCTTCACTAATAATCTTCCAGGTTTATCTCATATACTCAGTAAGTCAAAAAGTCCAGAAGAACGATGTAATAACAGAAAATTTAAATACAGTCTTCTCTAGCACTCTTGATAGTGTCAACCCCCTTCGATTAAAGAAAATTAAAGAAAAACGCCCTGCACCATGGTACAATGATCACACTCATGCTCTCAAGAGAGCAGCTCAGAAAATGGAGTGCAAGCGCAAGAATACAAAATTAGAGGTATTTCGCGGTTAGTGTCTGTAGCTACAGACAGGCACTAAAAGCTGCCAGGTCAGCATATTTTAGCAAACTCATAGAAAATAACCACAACAATCCTAGATGTTTATTCAGTACTGTGGCTAAATTGGTTAGGAATAAATCTTAGACTTAACCATATATTCCATCGCAGCACAATAGTTATGAATTCATGAATTTCTTTACTGATAAAATTGAAATCATCAGAAACAAAATTAGAATTATGAAATCATCTGTCACAGAACCTCAGAAAACAGTGTCTCATGATTTTCCTCACAAGCAACTTCAATACTTCGTTGTCATAGGTCATGAAGAGCTAACAAATCTTATTGAAACATCAAAAGCCACAACATGTATGTTAGATCCAATACCAACTAAGCTCTTTAAAGAGGTATTCCATGTAATCTCTGAATCTCTTCTTAATATTATAAACTCCTCGCTATCATTAGGACATGTCCCAAGAAACTTTAAAATGGCTTATTAAGAAGCCACAGCTTGATCCTGGAGAATTGGCTAATTATAGACCGATTTCAAATCTCCCATTTATGTTGAAAATACTAGAAAATGTTGTGTCCTCCCAACTCTGTTTATTTCTACAGAGAAATTTACATTTATGCATTTGGCAGACAGTGCCCTTATTACAGGGACAATCCCCCTGGAGCAACCTGGAATTAAGTGCCTTGCTCAAGGACACAATGGTGGTGGCTGTGGGGATTAAACCAACAACCTTTTACTTACCAGTTCAGTGCTTTAGTCCACTACGCCACCACCACTCCACCAAATGGTGGAGTGATGGTGGAGTGGAGTGGTGGTGGCGTAATGGTGGAGTGGTGGTGGCGTAATGGTATATATGGTATATATGAACAATTTCAGTCAGGATTTAGGCCCCATCACAGTACAGAGACTGCATTTATCAGAGTTACAAATGACTTGCTCCTATCATCTGATTGCAGCTGCATTTCTCTTCTAGTGCTTTTAAATTTTAGTGCTGCCTTCAACACCATAGATCATGACATTATCTTGAATAGGTTTGAGAATTATGTTGGCATTTGTGGACTTGCATTAGCGTGGGTTAGGTCCTATTTAGCAGACCGCTACCACTTTGTCTGTGTAAACGTGTCAGACCAACAAATCAAACAAAAGTTAAGTATGTAGTGCCACAGGGATCAGTTTTAGGGCCTCTGCTTTTCTCCTTATACATGCTTCCCCTGGGAGATATTATCAGGAATCGTGGAATAAGTTTCCACTGTTATGCCGACAATACCCAACTTTATATTTCATCTAAACCCAATGAAATTTCACAATTCTCCACATTAGCAGAGTGTATCAGTGAAATTAAAGATTGGATGGTTAGAAATTTCCATCTACTCAATTCTGTCAAAACAGAGATACTAATTATTGGACCAAAAACCTCTAAAAATAAGCAACTAAAATATAATTTGACTCTCGATGGATGTACTGTTACGTCATCTTCTACAGCGAAGAACTTAGGTGTTATATTTGATACCAATCTGTCCTTTGAAAATCAAATTTCCAATGTTTGTAGAACAGCATTCTTCAACCTCAGATATAGAATATTGCTAAATTATGACACATGCTCTCTGTTGCTGATGCCGAAAAACTAATTCATGCATTCATGACCTCAAGACTAGATTATTGTAATGCATTACTGGGAGGATGTCCAGCAAGTTCAATAAATAAACTTCAATTGGTTAAAAATGCAGCAGCCAGAATGCTGACTAGAACCAAGAATTATGATCATATTAGCCCCATTTTATCATAGTTACATTGGCTACCTGTCAAATTTCATATTCATTTTAAAATTTTATTAACTACGTCTGAGTGATGATGACTAAATGCAGCCAGTGCAAGCCAGACATCACTTCAGTCTATTACGATGGACTTCAGAGGATGAACTGATGCCATCTCCAACCATAAGACATGGGATACATGGGACCTCACTGAAATAACCTGCCAGTTGAACTGCAATTCACCTCACTGATCTCTGCCTGCATCACCTTGCTCTATTGATAGACTACACTCTTAAAATGGAATACATAATCTATCAAATTGCCAACAAAAGCCTTCATCAGCCAACTAACAAAGGACAATGCATCTATGTGAACTTCTGCAGTTAATCCAGGATGAACTTCAAAGACATTAGTCATTAATCTTACAGTTCATACAAAATCATTGTTTAAACACTGACCCTTAACACTTACTTAGTTTAATAATCTTAAACCATGACTTGCACTATACATAAGTAATATTGGCATTATATTCATGATGTTAGTGAGAGGGGAACTGGCCCCCACAGTGAGCCTGGTTTCTCTCAAGGTTATTTTTCTCCATTAAACAACATCTTATGGAGTTTTGTGTTCCTTGCCACAGTCGCCTTCGGCTTGCTCACTGGGGTTTTAAATACAATTATTATTTAATTATTTATTTTTATACACAATTTACAATCATATTTAATCAAACTACACAATGATGACTCTAAGACTTTATAGATATTACAGTTTCATTTTCTGTTAATGCATGATTTTCTGTAAAGATGCATTGAAACGATGCATGTTGTGAAAGGCGCTATACAAATAAAAATGTCTTGACAGTGTGTATGCAAACCAATTATATACAGTACTTATATACATGTACTGAGAAAATCACACACATACACACCTTAGCCGTCTTCGTTTCGCATGTACTGCCAGACAAGAGGGCGTGGCAGCTTCCCTGGTCTTTCGCCATATTGATGCCATTGGTACAGGTGTTGTCTTCAAGTACTGCAGCACAACACTGTTCTTGGGCTATCCTATAAGACACATCAAAAACACACACAGTTAGCTCATATATACTGTATCAGGCTGATAAAGGTTTACAATTTGAGCTTGTAACCAAAAGATTGTAGGTTCAATCTGCTAAAAAAATGCATAAAGTAGCCGAAGATGGTTTGCTAGTCTTAGCTGGTTTGGTTTACTGGGTTTAGAGGCGTTTTGGGCACTTGCTGGGAGACCAACTTGACCATCTTAAACCAGCTAAGACTGTTAGCACAATGTTTATTACGATTCACTTTTATTTGTTTAATCTTCCTTGCTTTTGCTTCCTGCCCATTTAAAACCACAGGATAGATGTTAGAGAGCAAGAGAAGTTGAATGTTCTTCCAAATAAAGGACGTCACTTTTTGGGTTTGGTCCAGGTTGGACCGCAGCGCTGATGCTTTGAGCTGAGTTTACGGTAAGACGCTCACTGTTTGACAGGACCGAGAAACTCCTTCGCTTTCACAGTGAACCTATCCATCCTTACAGGAAACCTCTGAAGATCATTTTAAGGGAGCAGACACCCGATTGCTGCAATTTCTCCTTACGATTTTGTGGACTTGTTTTCCCCTTTTCAGTGTCTGCAATAATCATAGATTTCCTGTTATTCAGCCCTCCGTCTGAGTTTCACCTCAGTGGAATTTCCTGGATTTGGTAAGACTCCCGTTGCCTAAGCTCTCCATTTTTGTAAGCCCCCTACCCAAAAAATCCAAACCATCACCACCCATTTCTTGCACTCTCTAATTTCAACAAATTCTGGATCACCTGGATGGCCAACACAAACAGATTTAATGCCAGAGGGCTTGATGGAGTAGCTCATTTGGCTTTAATTGGCACTGGGAGCTTGACGGTCTAACTCTCTGTTTATCATTTATCTTATAGTAACTTTTTGGACATGAGGGTGCACAGTTTGCAGGTTTTTTCAGTTTGGTGGGGAACAAACTTGTGTTTAAAAGTTCCCAGACTGCTACAATGGTCATGTTTACTGCAAACATTTTTGTCATATCTTCAGTAAAAAAAAAAAAAAGAAAAGAAAAAAAAAAGAAATCTAAACATCCTTAAAACATGAAAACATTACATGATGAAGCAGAATGGCATTAGAAATTAAGTCTTGTTTTCAGAGAAATCTAACAAAATTTGGTGTGATTTATGCTTAAAACAAGAAAAAACTATTTGCCAATGGGGAAGAAAAATAAGCATGTTTTTCCTTTGAAACAAGTTTTTTTCTCTCACCCCATTGGCAAATAGGCTGTTCTTGTTATAAGCATAACATTTACTGAATCTTGTTATATTTCTCCGAAAACAAGACACACTATTGTATTTAATTTTGCTTCTCAAGAAAAATAATCTTGTTTTAAGAATGTTTAGATATTTTTACTGGAAAAACAGAAAAAAATAGGCTACTCATTAAGAATGTGATTTTTTTTTGCAGAGTTCTGAAAAAGAACTACTGTAGTCATTGGATTTGACAACGTTTCTGAGGTTTAATGCATCAAATCTTGGAAAGACATTCAAGAGTTTAGTTTGAGTCCCTTAGTTGCAAAGAAAAAAAAGGATATCTTTAATCATTTTGACCACAAAGTTTACAAAATTTTCCTCTACTATCTTCTGTGTTGTCTTTACAACTTTTTTCTTGAGACTACTGTTCCATTATTTGAGCGAGTTACCACTTGACGTTCATGTAGATCTGTTATTGTGGTATCATCGATTTCCACAAATCGTTTTTCATGTCACACATTTGGTCACGAGAACCAATAAGGACTGATGTTATTGATATAGCTGCCATATTTGCATTAAGCATTTTAATAATGACATGATTTGATTTGAGAGTTAATAACGACTTATATTCCATTCTGGTCATCGCACAAAATGTTGCCTATTGCTTCCAAAGACTTTCATTTTTGGCAAATAAACCCTGTGAAGACTTTAAAAATAAAAAAATAAAAAAGTCCACAAAGGAAAGAAAGAAAATCACATGGGTTTGGAGCGATTATCACCGTGTAACAATTTTTTTTTTTTTTTTTTTGGTTCCTGGGTAGTAAGTGTTATTTCCTAATTGCTTATGCCTCAAAAGTATAGAAAATTATTATATATTATTCCTCACAAACTTTGCTTTTGTGACCAGGACAGTGATATTTTGAAATTTTACAGAACATTCCAGATAGATTCAGTGCCGAGTAAACTTCTAGAACTTTCCAGTAATATAAATAGTAGTATAAATATAGGGGCCTTAAGCCCACCAATTCAGTTTAGTTCCAGCTGCACCTGCTGTCCAGACACGTATCCGGACCTTCCTTCATCCATCGCCCCAGTGCCACACTGCCATGAGCTCCCTGTACCCACTCCTCCAGAGAGAGAGCAGCCGTCTTTAGAAGAGAGCAGCAAGTCAGAGAGTGAGGAAGACGTTGTAGATCCAGATGACAATTTCAGAGGTGGAGCTGAGGAGAGAATCCCATACTACCCCAACCAAAAAGACCTCAACGACTTGATTAGAGATCTTGGTCTCACCAAGTCCAATGCCGAGCTTTTGACGTCTAGGCTCAAGCAGTGGAACTTGTTGGATGAAAGTGTGCAAGTCGCAGATCAGAGGAAGCTTCACCAACCTTTTTCCAGCTTCTTTACCCGTCCAGATGGGCTCTGCTTCTGCCAAAATGTGACCAGTCTGTTCGAGGCAATCGGAATCGCCTGTAACCAGAATGAGTGGCGCCTCTTCGTTGACAGCTCATCCAGGAGCCTCAAAGCCGTGCTGCTCCATAATGGTAACAAGTACCCGTCTCTTCCCCTGGCTCACTCGGTGCACCTCAAAGAGGATTACAACAGCATCAAGACCTTGCTGGACGCCTTGAAGTATGATGAGTACATTTGGGTGCTGATTTGTGAAAGTGATTTACAGTATAATCATAAATCTCGAAAAACGACTCACTTCTAAATCTTTTGTAGTCATTTTTGTATTACTTTAGTATAAATACATGTTAATTTGGATTCATATGTTGTTTTTTTCTGACTTTATGTGAACGAAAAGACACAAATTCGCCCATTTTCTCATTGGAAATAGGTAAATTTCAAAATATCACTGTCCTGGTCACAAAAGCAAAGTTTGTGGGGAATAATAGCCATTTTCTATACTTTTGAGGCATAAGCAATTAGGAAATAACACTTACTACCCAGGAACAAAAATTGTGTTACATAATGTTATGACACCGTTTTCATTTTTGGCTGAACTATTCCTTTAAAGTGTTTGCTATTGAAATCTTTTAGTTGTGAAGATCTTGGATGGCAAAAAGCGTGTAGACCTGCAGGTTGTGGATTCTGATATGAGCGGAAGACTCGTGCAGTCCTGCGACTCTAGGCCTCTCTGCTTGCCATCTTTACAGCAGTTGTCCAGTGAGATCAGAGCTTTGGTCTCTGGAAAAATAAAAACAGGGAAGACATTACACACAAGTAAAACAGACTCTTCTCACACAAACTACAAACACAAATGATAAAGCAACACAAACAGATATACAGACTAAAGATCTGCTCTAGAATCTAGAGATTTAGTGGGTCTTTTTCTCAAGAGAAACATCTGAGAAGCAGGAGACTTCAGCAAAAGTCTGCATTTGCTCTCCTCACAATCTCATTAGTGTCTTGGAGAAACAACTGAGATATTAAAGAGATCTCCTAAGACTAGTATTCAGTGGCGGACAGTATGTTTATATTTTAAATAACAGCTCACTGCTTGCTGATTAGATTTCACTATCAAACTTCGACATGCAGCACCAGGTTTGCCATGGAATAAATGAACTTTGGTACTACCATGTTTTTGGGACATGTGTACTATGCTATCCTTTGGAAGTACCACTTACAAAAAGGTTTTTTGGACATGGTACCATGGTACTACTATGGTTTTTGGACATGTACAATAAAAGGTAAAATAAGAGTTTTATTAAAAGGTAAATTAACTTTAAATCTTTTGCATAAACAATTACCATGGTACAACCATGTTTTTGGTAACGGTACCATGGTCCCACCATTGTTTTTTTAAGTACCTTGGAGTGCCATGTAAATACCATGGTACAATGTCAAAATGTAGTTTTATTTTTTAACTTTGATGCTTTGCTTACAAATGTATCAAAGCATCATGGTACTACCATGTTTTCTGGGACATTTATGGTAGTGCCATGGTATTCTTTGGAAATACCTTGATATATCATGTAAATTCCATCAATTAAAAAAAGTACCAAGAAGCACCACAATATTATCATGTTTTATGCACATGGTACCATGGTACATCTATGGTTTTTGGACATATATCATGGCAGTATCATGGTATTCTTGGAAGTACTTTAGAGTATCATGTAAATACCATGGTACAATGTCAAAATGTAGTTTAATTTTTTTAACTTTGATGCTTTACTTACAAATATTTTAAAGTATCATAGTGCTAACTTTTTTCTGGACATGGTACTACCTTGTTTTTTTTTGGAATTGTACTACCATGGATTTTATATACATAGTAGTACAACAGTATTCTTTGGAAGTACCATGGAGTACCATGTAAATACCATCACTGACAAAAAGTACTGTAACAGTTAAAGGATAGGCAAGGAGGAGGCGGGAACCAGCTGAACATAAACATAAAGTTTAATGTGAAACTCAACATAAAATAAATATAATCTAACGCAGACACACATGCAGCGCGGCCGCGTGCGTCTCTCTCTCTCTCGAACTGGCGTCTCTGACTCCCCTTTATCTCGCTCTCCCGCTGATCAACTGATTCAGCGCCGGCCGTGTACCACGGTCAAGCCCTCCTCCTCGTCACACTCCTCCCCCACCTGATTTAGGCAGCCCCCCACCACCCCCCCTTGTCCCCCCATCTCTGGAGGGAGACGCTGCCCTTCCTGCCGTTCCATCAGCCAGTTGTCCACTCTGTCTCCTGTGAACTGGGGAGAGATGAGGGGAGGCGTGGGGAGAGGGAAAGGGTGAGCGGAGACACAGAGAGAGAGGAGAGAGTGAGAAGAATTTGCTCGCCGGCTCCTGGATGCACTGTCGCCCGGTCCTCAACCACTACTCCACCCTCTGGCAGACGCCAGCTCGCTTCTCCCGGCGGACAGCAGCGAGTCCTCCATCCCCTGGCGGATGGAACCGCTCCTCCCTTTCTTCGGCAGACAGCAGTGTTTCCTCCGACTCTCAGCAGCCAGCACTGACCCCTTCGTCCCCAGGTAGGCGGCCGCAGCTGCTCCCCTGGTGGATGGCAGCGGCAAGGACTCCACGACAGTGCATCCCTCCTCCCTCCCAGGTTTCGGCACCACTGTAATTGTTAAAAGATTGGCAAGGAGGAGGCGGGAACCGGCTGAACAGTAAACATAAAGTTTAATGTGAAACTCAACATAAAACAAACATAAACAAACATAGAGGCCACGCCCTCTTCCTTGTCACAAGTACCAGTAAGTACCAGGGTATTACCATGTTTTTTGGACATGGTACCATGTATTCTTGGGAGTACCTTGGACTACCATGTAAAAAAACATCACTGACAAAAATAACCAATATGTAACAGGGTACTACCATGTTTTTGGACACGGTACCATTGTACTGCCATTATTTTTTGGACATGTACTATGGTAGGTCCATGGTATTCTAGGAAATACCTTGGAGTACCATGTAATTATCATAGTTCAATGTCAAAATGTAGTTTTATTTATGAACTTTGATGCTTTGCTTAAGTACCATGGTACTACCTTACTTTTTTGGAATTGTTAATTGTTGGAAATGAATGGTACTACCATGTTTTTTGGACATACCATAGTAGTACTATGATATTCTTGGAAGTACTTTGGAGTACCATGTAAATACCATGGCACATATATTTCAGTACCATGGTATAAATCAAAGTACAATGGAATTCCTGATATCATCACTGTGCCATAGTAGCAGTTTCTTGTTGATAAGGTCAGCACAGGCACTCTAAACTCTTTGGATGAGGTGATTGCAGAAAGTTTGTGCAATTAACCCTGTAAAGCCTGATATATGAAAGAATTTTCTTAACTTAAACATAGTGCTTTGAAACAACGATAGGCTAGTTTTATAAGCAAACATTTACTACAAAAAATGTCAATAACTTCTAATGTTACCTTGAAATTTTAAAATAACCTGTAATTTATCCCAACACAGAGTCACATTTCCGCCAGCATTTTTTACTGACCAATTTTTAACATTAAAACCATTTTTTTTTCCACAAATAACCACTAGATGGTGCCATAAACATGTGAAACTTACATGCCATAGGTTGTCTGGCTCATCAGCTTGAACAGAGAGTGAAACAGGAGCCCTCAAACATTGTGTATCATATTTAATACACTGCGTTATAGGGTTAAGAATAAACAGTGCATGGAAAAAACCCTTTCAAAAAGCGTGACTGCTCCAAAGCCCTGAAGCAAAATATAAGGGTGCTTTCACACTAGCACTTTTGGTGCATACCCAGGGTCGAATGATGTCAAAGTTCGGTTAGTTTGGATAATGTGAACGCTGTTTTCCAAACTCGGGTGCGCACCCACGAACCGCACCTGAGACTACCTGTAGGAGGTGGTCTGAGTTCGGTTGCACTGGAACTGTGGCGCAGTTCGCATGAGTGAGAAAGCAACCTGTACTAGGGTCCGCGCTTGTTCAGGAAATAAAATGACTTTCGCATGCGTTATTGCCGATATAAGCATGATGACATCATCAGTTGCACAAAAACAAACACACACGTGCATCATGAGTGGCAGGGAAATGTTGCAGGACACAGAAAAGGTGAGGTGCCTTTTAAATATGCGAGTGAGTGAGTGTGCAACCAGCTGTGTCCACAAAAAGATCATTTGTACAATGTACATGTACAACTGCTGAATTACAGCATGTGAAGAGGCGCAAGTGTTACACAAATTATATAGTGACTCACATTGTGCTTTCCATCATGTGCACGTTTGTGATGACGCAAGTTGATGACGGAAAAGCACTGGGGTTCGACAGAATCATAATGAGTCTGAAACCAGACCAACGCTGCAGGGAGCGCCGGGAACAATTGCGCTCGGATTCAGACCACAGAAAATGTGCCCAGTGTGAAAACAAAGACTCTTCCGGGACGCTCGGTGGGGGACCAAGTCCTGCCTGCAGCCTGATAATCTTGTCCCTCCTGAAAGGATTTCTTTCCTTATTGGGGAAAGATAAGATGAGATGCATGTTGTTGGCACTTGGGGACAATAGCAGTCCATTTGTGTTCCACCATTTCTATCCTATTCTATTTTAAAGTCTAGTCTCGGCATTGGACCGCACACCAACAGACTTCCAACAAACTACGAATGAAGTCCAGACTTTGTTTTGATAGTCAAAAGTCTGGTTCAACAATAGTCTGACATGGGTCTGTATCTTTATTAAGGTTTGTTTCTCTCTTGTTTTTTTCCCCACAAGCTTTTTTCCATCATGTTTTCCATCCAATTTGTTGATGGGCATCTAGTCAACTCCATTAAGCACATCTGCCTCTCTCCTGAAGATTAAAGGGCTTAAAAACATCAACATTTCCAAACAACCATCAGCCAACACAACGGGACTCAAGTGGATCAAACAGATCATTAATTTCCCTGTGGTTTCCTTCATTTGCCAAAACATGAAATATCTTTGGCAGATGAGATGTTCTGGATTCTTCTCCTTCAGGCTTGGGATTGATTCAGCTCTCCCAAAACTCTGTCCTTCTCCCCTAGCTGATAGCCTTAAACAACAAAAACATCACCAGATGCCCACTCGCCAAAATAAGTCTCTGCTACCATTTTTATAGCACTCTTGACACTCAGATCTCTTTATGAAAACACCCACATGTTAGCAGGCAGGTAAACTGACCGGGTTCAGCTGACACTGTTTAAACAGATCCAGTTTGTAGCTCTGAATTATGACCTGTGCCTACGAGCCACATTCGTGCATTGGCCATTTGAATGGTATGAATGTGTGAAGAATGAATACCTTCGGTTTACACAAATGTCACCTACGGTTCAGAATTAAATAAATGCATCTGTTCAAGTCATCAGTCTGTGTTTTTTCAAAGTAATCTTTTTAAGTTGCACCAATCGAAGAATCACGGCAAACAAATTGCGGCAAAAGAACTCCCACTGAAGCACTGCGATTAAAATAATCGATTTGGTCTCCCTAAACCCTCAAACTTAAAGTTTCTCAATATTTTGCAGTAAACTTAACATTTATTGTTTCTATATTCATAATCACCGACTTTAAATCAATATATATGTTTTGTATTTTCCATCATTATATTTATTTGATTAAAGCAATGTTACAGGTTCGCACAAGTTAAGCTTAGTCAACACTATATGTGGCATAATGTTAATTACCACAAAAAATAATTTTGACTTGCCTCTCATATATCAAAAAAATAATAATTGTGTTTGCAGTGAGACACTTATAATGGAAGTGAATGGGGAAAATCTATAAACATTAAAATGCTCACTGTTTCATGTGAGTGAGAACAAAGTTGACCACAAAGTTGAACTACTGAATATAACTTTACACAGAAAAGTTTAGTAAGTGATTTTATGACACTAAAAGCATGTTAACACTTATGTTTACATCTTGTGGCGACACATCTGAAATAATGAGTATTTAAGTGTTTACAGAGTGGCCCATTCACTTCCATTGTAAGAGCCTTGCTGCAACCACAAATTCGGCTTCTTCTTTTTTTTTTATTAACAAGGGACAAGTCGGAGTTTTTTGGTGGGTAATCAACATCATGCCTCTAAATCGGTCGACTGAGCTTAAGGTGTATTGAACCTGGAACATTCCTTTCAGTCATTCACAATGGCTGAAACCTGGCTTGGTTTGGTTCAAAGCTTAGAATTGTTTACTGATTAATTTTTGAGATCCCTGAGGAGAACATTAATAGGAAAGATACTTGCAGGACCAAAACCACTTAAAAATGGGCAGTCGCTTTTGCGCTCTTCACTAAATAAAAAAAAGCTCTTTGGCTGAACTCTATTCAATTGTGGAGAGTGGTTTCACATGTTTGAAATGCGTTTGCACAACTTATAATTACCATGTAATATCAACACAATCACTTTGTGTTGAAAGAACCTAGCTGAATTGGGTAAACCCAACAAAATTAGATGTGTCAATGTAACTCAAATAAATCTCTTTTATTTCTTTATGTACTAAAATAACACTCAATTTTAACATTTAAATGGAAACATTTAACATTTAACATTTAAATGGAAATCCCCTGCCCAGTTTCATCAGTGCTACATTAACACAACAAATAGATTTTTTTTTAATTTATCCCCTTTTCTCCCCAGTTTGGAATGCCCAATTCCCACTACTTAGTAGGTCCTCGTGGTGGCGTAGTGACTCGCCTCAATCTGGGTGGCGGAGGACAAGTCTCAATTGCCTCTACTTCTGAGACAGTCAATCCGTGCATCTTATCATGTGACTCATTGTGCATGACACCGCGGAGACTCACAGCACGTGGAGGCTCATACTACTCTCCGCGATCAACACACATCTTACCACGCGCCCCACTGAGAGCGAGAACCACTAATCGTGACCACAAGGAGGTTACCCCATGTGACTCTACTCTCCCTAGCAACCGGGCTAATTTGGTTGCTTAGGAGAACTGGCTGGAGTCACTCAGCACACCCTGGATTCAAATCCGTGACTCCAGGGGTGGTAGTCAGCATCAATACTCGCTGAGCTACCCAGGCCCCAACAAAAAGTATTAATGTAGTCCCAACTCAATTGGATTAAGTAAACTTCCATTTTACAAATTTAAATGGATAGAATGAAATGAAATCAAGTTGTGACAAAATGTTCTAGAATTGTGGTGTTTTATTTCATTTTAATTAAGTGAACTGACCAAGCTGCTGAGCGTATTACCTCACCTGAGAAAACGCCCCCACATACTGTGAACTTTTCTTTATGTGAGGGGTCCCACGCCTTGGTGACCCCGGCCAGGACTTTAAAGCATAAATCACCTTCTAAAAATCACTGGGGGGTTTCTTGCCCATGCCACACTCTCGAATCTCTGGTCAGTGTTTTTCTACATTACTGATTCCAGGTCAAATTTAAAGAAAAACCTCCACCACAGTTTCACAGTTTGAGCACATGGTTTGTATCACGGGCTACACTCATTATCACAGACCACGCCCACTTCATCAGAATATTCATACTATGTACATTCACCCTCCACTATAACTCCTTTTAAGAATAAAATATTTAATTTGGGTAAAATTATAGTTTTAGGAGTGCAGCCTTATTCTAAACAGATCAGTGAGGGATTTTATTAACTATACATAGAGTATACTGGAATATCCTGTATTATACTACAATATACCATATTATTATATGGTATACAATATAATATATACAATAAACTTTTTTAAGAAATCAGCAAGTGATTTAATTTACTACAAATATACTTTATACACTTTTATTAGAGATCTGCAATTAACTTTATTTACTAAAGTAGCCTATAATAATATACTGTTTTCTATTTTAATCTTATTTACCATTCTAGACTATTTTTGCACAGTTTTGATACTAAAGCAACCTCAGAAAAGGTTGCATTTTTTACTTTTTTTTTTTTTTCACGAAATACGAAAAGACATGAACAATACAAGTGCAAAAGCAAAAGTGAGATTTAAATGTTACGTAATAAAATATAACCCTAATGTTTCATTCAAACGATGCCGTTCTCCGGGGAGTTATTGCATAAAACCCCTATATAAATGCTTACATTGACATTCATTTAGAGGCGGTGTTCAAGGTAAACTCACCTTGTGCCTGCAGGACTCCACACAAAGAGAAAAGCATAATGAAGAAGGGACCCATTTATCCAAACTCTCTGGCAAGCGGACGTTAGAAAGACTGTAAAGCTCTTTGAGAGGAGAGTCAGACAGACTGGTTATATGAGAGAGACAGGAGCTGTGAGAAACGGATTGTGGGTTTTAACCCCTTCAGACCTGATTTTTTTCCTCTGAGCAAATTTTTTTACCCGGTTGATATTTATTCTTCTCCGCTATAGAAATGAGTCTAAAAAAAAAAATTGTCCCAACACATGTTTTCATAAAAAAAAACAAAAAAAAAACTGCCAGGTCCACTACAATGGACACCACAACTGAAGACACAAAATTTCAATAAACTTTTAATAGGGTTCCTCATATTTTTAGTGCATTAACCACACATGTGAACTAGAGTTTGAACTTATACAGTATGTGAACTAGTCTTAAAGATTTTGAAAAGAACATACATACTGTAGCAATAAATAATGCAATAAGAATGTTGAAAAAAAGTAGTTGTATGGCGAGATGAAGTCTCAAAAAACGTTTTGTTCCTTGCATGCGGGTGTGAGTCTGTGTATGTTTGTATTTGTCTGTACTCGTTTGTGGGTGTGTTTATGTGTACTTGCTGGTTGATTTGATAAATATACGCTTGTGTGCATTGTAGCAGCTTCTCCAAACTGTTGACCAAATGCAAGTGTGACCAGAGCTGGAAGAATCTGCCATGGGACATCTAAAATTCTAGAAATGCCAATAACCATTACATGGACACTATTGGCAATTTAATCGCTCCTGCAGCCAGGTGGAGACCAACCTGGGTTCTGATTTCTCCTGTACTAGCTGTTTTGAGACCCAGTGTACCACTTTGCACTCTTCATTTTAAAATCACACTTGAACTCTTCGGTCAAATTTGACCCGAAAACAGAAATTTAATAAGACTAACTTTAATTAAATTAAATAAAAACTACATTTGTGCATATTTGGGAGGATTTTATGGTATTTAGACCTTAATTGGCTCTATATTACTAAACTGCACCATTCATTTTCATATAAAATAAGCACATTTTATGTTATCTTATACATTCAAATGAATGTCATGTATTTGGGGTCTCTGGTAAAAATCTGCTGGAATAAAAATAACAATTACATGAAATGACAGCTATGTCCAATAGATGCTTCAGTATTCCTTGCATTGGCTGGTCTCTATAAGCCAATGTTGTAACAAAATTAATTTCTAGGTTTCTAGGGCAGAACATTTTTTGGATTTAATTTTTTTGGATTTTCTCCCCTTTTCTCCCCAATTTGGCCCGATTCCCAATGCGCTCTAAGTCCTCGTGGTGGTGTAGTGACTCGCCTCAATCCGGGTGGTGGAGGACGAATCTCAGTTGCCTCCGCGTCTGAGACCGTCAATCCGCGCATCTTATCACGTGGATTGTTGAACGCGTTACCGCAGAGACATAGCACGTGTGGAGGCTCACGCTATTCTCCACGGCATCCACGTACAACTCACCACGCGCCCCTCCGAGAGCGAGAACCACATTATAGCGACCACGAGGAGGTTACCCCATGTGACTCTACCCACCCTAGCAACCGGGCCAATTGGTTGCTTAAGAAGCCTGACTGGAGTCTCTCAGCACGCCCTGGATTCGAACTCGCGACTCCAGGTGTGGTAGCCAGCATCTTTACTTGATGATCTTCCCAGGTCCCAGAGGGCAGAACATTAACGCTCAATCACAAACACGCAACCTTTTTTTCTCTTCTTTTTTGGTCCTATGAATGCGCTTTATCGGAGGAATTCATAAGAAATCAAAATTGTAACAAATCTTATGTAAATCTGATTATGTAACAAACAGGTACAGTACATATGTACTGTGGGAGTTCAACATGCTTCTATTTTGCATTTAACACACACATCTTTTTCATTACAAAATATATGATCAGTATTACAATTTGAGTGAATTTGAGGGAAAATATTAAAAATATATATATATATATATATTAGTAACTGGTAGGGTATAACAGGGCTAAAAGCCCCATGGGTTAAAAGCACGTTTGATTTTACTTTCTCCCAAAAAACACCCCAGATAGCAATAAAACTTGAGCCAAATCTGGCTTACATTTGGCACTTCTGGTTTGATTCTGGCAGTGGAATTTTAACGCCTTTGCATGAAATAGCATCTGGCTGAAGTCTGGTGTGAGTCCGGTCAACCAAAAGAAACAAAGCAAAGCCAGGGATACATTTGGCTGAACATTGGCTTGAGTCTGGTCAACCAAAATCGGCTGAGATCTGGGCTGAGTCTGGTTTACCAAATGAAGAAGACATGCTGTCGACTGAAACACAAGAAGACACTCTTTCAGCTTATTTCTGGCTGGCTTCAGTCTGTGTTTACAAGAGACGAGAAGCATTTTCAACCTTTCAATAACCCTCAATTGATCTCCAGCTATATGATACAATTTATAACAAAGATGCCTTTCTAGAAATATTGGTTCAACAATATATGTAGATATATACAGATGATACAAATGGCCCAGATTCTGGATGTGCAGTGGCCGTTAAAATCACAATAAGGACAGCTGGTTATATATCAGTATTCACTACAGAATTGTAATTCTGCTAGCAACAAAACAGCAACAAAAACAACCACAGTACTTTCCTAAACACCTGTTTGTCACTTTACACTGCAAATTATTCCTGATCCATAAGATCACTGCATGTGTAACAGGAGCCAGCTGGTAGGTAATAGCTGTGCAGTGTGTGACCTCAAGAGGCGCACTAGCAACTGATCCTAGAGGCTTTAGCCTCCTCGTTACCGCGCCCACCTCCTGGAGACGCTCGTTCAAATCCCGATTAGAGCGGGTCGAGCAAGACTGGTGACACGTGTAATGTCTAATGTTGAATTTTTATGTAATTTGTTCTAATATTTAATTTTTAAAATATTGCATATTTATGAAAAAGGGAAAAACAGCTCTGTTGAAAATACTTAATACATTTATGTTTGACATAAGAACATAGTTATATTGCATAAAGTCCAAGTGATATTTAACACAGTCATCAAAAAATGATATGATCACATTGCTATTAAATGTTCAAATGGATTCAGAATTGTAACAGATGGTGTTCACTCAATGTGATTTTTATTGCATGATCAACTTATTTAAAATGAGCTAATGCAACACAAATCTTTAGCATTTGGTATCAACTTGATTTTATTGTGTAAAATCCATCTATGTTCACTTAATCCAATTGTGTTGGGAATATATAAATAATATTTGTTGCATCAATGTATTGCTGAAGTCGAGCAGGGTATTTCCAGTTCCCAGCATGGTTTGCATGGGACTGGATTGGAAGAGTAATTTTTATAATTAAGTGTTATTTAAATGTATTTCTATGCAAAATAAAAACAAGTAGGAGACTTGTTAGTGTTTCATGTTCTGTTATGTTGGGATTTAAAGAAGTTTCTGTCATGTTGAACTTTTTTGGAGGTTACCATTGTGGAGAAAAGTGGAGCTAATGGTTAGGTCGAGGTTGGACACGTTACTATTGAAAAATCAGTTTGTTTTGCTTTTCTTATGATGCAAATCTGAGGGATCATCAGTATAATTACTGAATGGGGATCTGTGAACTCTCAGTAGCACAATACTTGTTATACAGTACAAAAAGATATATATAACATGCTAAAGTGTTTGTTGCTACCTAGTAAGCTGCCAAGTTCAATAGAGTTATTAGAACAGATCAAGTTTAAGTTAGGCTAACTCAATTCATTTAGGTTTTGTTGCTACACAGTTCATTTATGTTTTCACTACACAGTATTTGAGTAGAGCCTACATTTTAATTGCATATCAAAGAAACATTTTCACTGCGTGGAACCAATGTCCACAATTGAATTAAGTTAAACCAACAGTGTAGCTAATGAGAATCCCTAAAATTATCACATTTATTTTGAGCCAAAATAATAATTTGTCATTTACAGGTCATTAAATCAAAAGTTTTTTTTTTCTCCCCAATTTGAAATGCCCAATTCCCAATGCGCTCTAAGTCCTCGTGGTGGCGTAGTGACTCAATCCGGGTGGTGGAAGACGAATCTCTGTTGCCTCCGCGTCAATCCGCGCATCTTATCACGTGGCTTGTTGAGCGTGTTACCGCGGAGACATGTGTGGAGTGTGGAGGCTTCACGCTATTCTCCGCGGCATCCACGCACAACTCACCACGCGCCCCACCGAAAGCGACCACAAGGAGGTTACCCCATGTGACTCTACCCTCCCTAGCAAATGGGCCAATTTGGTTGCTTAGGAAACCTGGCTGGAGTCACTCAGCACACCCTGGATTCGAACTCGTGACTCCAGGGGTGGTAGTCAGTGTCTTTACTCGCTGAGCTACCCAGGCCCCAATTCAAATGTTTTTTAATAACTGTACAATAAGTGAAAGGATAGTATTTGGGGTAAAAAAAAGCCCCCATGTTGCAGGGGCTAAAGGCCCCCATAAAACACATTATCTACATTTACATGGACACCAAAAAGCAGCTTATTGCGAGAAAGCAACGTTCCAGTTTAAATGCACTGTATAAGCAGCGTACTCTTTCTTTACTCCCGTATACATGCAGCTCAGTCAGTAAGCAGCTTTCTCAACAGCAACATAATGTACTCGCAACGCTTGTGTAAATAACAAACATGGTATCCGAGGAAGACTTTAGTATTTTATTCTTCATTGCTTTACTTTATTTCCAGATATTCCAGATATTGTTGCTGTGTTTTTTCCTTTACTTTCCATCACGATATGCAGTGGAACTGTGCTGCAATAGTGTGTTTTCCCTCTTACATAAAACTCCGGGATTCCCCCAGCGCATTTACGCAAATGTGAGGGGCTGTTGATATTTTACATTGGTGTGTGTAAATGGGAATAGTTTATAGTGTATATGCTTTTCCCACTGTAGTCCCAGAAATGTTGAATTCTTTCCACTATGTTGACTTATTGTTGGGCTCCATCCTATGACGTTTGTTATTTGGTCTGTTCACGCACATGCACTCTCCTTAAAAGCCTGTTAGAACGCCGCTTATGTGTTTACATGGCCAAACCCAGGTGTGTTAAACCGCTTTCTGTTAATCCCTTGAATGGCGTAAGGAAATCAGCATTCTCGTTTACAAGACAGTTTTCTTAAGTGCATGTAAACGTGGTCAGTGTTTTCTCAATTGGGGGGAGGGGGGCGGTAGATTTGTTAGGAAGAATGTTCAAAGTGGGCTCACATTGATCACAATGGAGATTAATTTGTTTATACAATACTTGAGATGTTATAAAATGAGAAGTGTGATTGAAATTAACAGGAAATTTTGCACCCTTTTCTGAAGTGGTTATTGTGAATACGCATTACCTTAATTTGTTACTCAAAAAAGCATGTTGCTGTCTCAAAAGTTGACAAATTTTGCCCTGTAGCTATTGCCTGGATATACAATATATCACTAAGTGTCCCCCTTGCCACTTTAAAAAGAACAAATCAAAACAACATTTTGTTATTATTTCTTTTCAAATAAATGATGTTGCTTCATCATTAATTAATAAAAAGGAATATATTTTTCAATCTTGATACACTTTGTAACCAGAAAGCCCCATTTTACCCAATATATCCTTGTATATTCACAAAGCCTATAGGTATGCAGATATAAACACCCTTAACTTGCCACTATGCTTCTATGGCAGCATTTGGTACAAAATATGCTCTATGATGCATGATGCATGAATTATTGTTTAATATGATGTACTCATAACAGATTTCATTGTACAGTTATTTAGTTTAATTAAAAGAGACTGAGTGAAAATAAATAATATTTCTGTCATAACATCCTCAGATGGTTTGGTTTCCTCTGTAACATCTGGAGAGTATCAGTATCAGTTGATCTGCAGACTTGGAATATTTCTACCAACTGTTGATTTGAAATCTAATCCTCTGAAATCTCAAATATGAAATTGATCCACGCAGCCCCTATATTTTGGATCATTCACATACAGGCTTTTGTGCAATAATTCAGGCTGTTGAAATTGTGACTGATTAATTTTCTTAGATTTTTCCAGACGTCTCTGTGGTAAACCTCTGGTTTCTTCTCACCAAATGGCCCAACAGAAGATTCACAGACGTGCGGAGCAGCGTTCAAGATGGTAACCCAAACCGTTGACTTTGAGGAAGCATTTATGAGGCATGGATACTGTTTTTTAAGTTTTTAAGTTTCTTAGTTTATTGACAATTTCATCATGGAGGACGGAAATGAGATTTGTGATATTTCATTTCATGTTACACAACAAACATATTTTGGTCTTCTATTGCAGGACTTATAAACTGGCTTTGTTGCTTAATAAAACCGACAACGTGTGTGGTCATTTAAACGCCTTGAACGGTTTTCCTTTATCGGGGTAAGGTCATAAACTGTTTAAGCATAAACCGATCAGCACACGTAGAATTTTTGTCGATCGATTCGAGTTGCGTGTTAACACCTTTTCTGCCTTATCCAATGTGCACTTATTGTTGTGCGCATACCTCTCCGTGGTTTGACGTCAAAAGCAGAGAAGGACTCGATTATTTCAAATCTCGTGTAAACGCGGTTTTCTCGCTTTGTCAGATTTTTTGAATAAGCTGGTTTTCTGTAGTTAACAGGTAATTGGTGTGCATGTAAATCCACTTAGTGACATCAAGTTAGGGTTAGGGTTAGGGTTAGGTGCTGCGACCCAACACAGTAATAAAATTGTTTATTGTACAAATGTAAACAATAATATCAAACATTTAAATATATTAATATTGCCATGAACTGCATAGGTCTAATAATATGCAAAATGATTACCTTGACAATTTTGTAAAAGCACAAACAACAGTGATTTGTGATTTTCCAGTCTGAACAAACACTTGGCCAAATATTGTATTAGTATTAGCCATATTATCCAGTAAAAAACAAGTTTTATTGGATGCACAGCCTTTGATGTCAACAACAAAAGATATGTTAAAAGTTGGTTCCTCATGCATTTATATACACACACACACACACACACACACACACACACACACACTTGCATCACTCTCTCTTTTCTCTCTCTCTCTCTCTCTCTCTCTATCTACCCCACACACAAGTCTAATTTCCTGAAATTAGAAAGCATGAGTAAAATAATTGCCAGACGACATAATAAACAGTTTTCTGGCAGGCCAGAGCCTGGAGTTTCAGTCAGTTGCTCCCCTGGGCAGAGCAGCCAATAATAAAAACCACATGAGCTCAGCTGGAGTCCTGCCATGCGCGCACACACACACACACACACACACACACACACACACACACACAAACACACACACACATGTTGAAGCAGCTATCCTTATGAGGACTCTCCATAGACATAATGATTTTTATACTGTACAAACTATAGATTCTATCCCCTAACCCTACCCCTACCCCTAAACCTAACCCTCACAAAAAACATTCTGCATTTTTACATTTTCAATAAAACATCATTTAGTATGTTTTTTTTTTAAGTGATTTGAATTATGGGGACACTAGAAATGTCCTCATAAACCACATTTATAACAGAATACCCTTGTAATTACCAGTTTGTAACCTAAATAAAATGATTTTATTTATTTGATTTTTTATTTTTTTTTTACATTAATTATAATGACTGAAGATTCAGATATATATACAGTGGCAAGAAAAAGTATGTGAACCCTTTGGAATTAGTTGGTTTTCTGCATTAATTGGTCATAAAATGTGATCTCATCTTAATCAAAGTCACAAGTATAGACAAACACAGTGTGCTTAAGATAACAACACACAAACAATTATAATCTTTCATGTCTCATTGAAAACATCCCATAAAACATTCACAGTGTATGTTGGAAAAAGTATGTGAACCCCTAGGCTAAAGACATCAACAAAAGCTAATTAGAGTCATGAGTTGGCAAACCTGGCATCCAACTAATGAAATGAGATTGGAGGTGTGGGTTAGACCTACTTTGACGTATAAAAAGCACTCAAACATTTTGAGTTTGCTGTTCACAAGAAGCATCTGCTGACGTGGACCATGCCTCGGAAAAAAGAGATCTCAGAAAACCTAAGTCAAGAATGTTTGCTTTGCATGAAGCTAGAAAGTGTTGCAAAGTTATCTCGAAGAGCTTAGATATTCATCTGTCCACAGTTAGACAAAATGCCAATAAATGGAGATGATTTAGTACTATAGGTACTCTCACTAGAAGTGGCCATCCAGCCTAGAGTGACAGCTAAACACTTGAAGGAATCATTGGAACTGGTTAACATCTCTGTTCATGAGTCTACTATACAGAAAACATCAAGCCACGAAGGAAGCCGCTGCTTTACAAAAAAAAAAAAAACAATTGCATGAAGTTTGCTAAAGACCACCTTGACACTCCACAACGCTACTGGGAAAATGTTTTGTGGACTGATGAAACTAAAGTTGAATTGTTTGGGAAGAACATGCAGGACTATGTATGTTGTGAAAAGGGGACTGCATACCCCAACATGAAAACATCAGCCCAATAGTGAAGTACGCTCTAGGGAGAATCATGATCTGGGGCTGCTTTGCTGCTTCAGGGCCTGGATCACTTGCCATCATCAAGGGAAAAATGACTTCTCTAGTTTATCAAGATATCCTACAGGATAATGTCAGAGTGTCTGTGTGCCAGCTGAAGCTCAGTAGAAGTTGGGTGATGCAGCAGGACAATGACCCTAAACATCGAAGTAAATCCACTACAGAATGTGGTTGCATACTGGCTCAAGTCAAAAGAGTCTACCCTCAAGTCTCTATAATATTTTGTTCTCTTGACTCAAGTCCCTCCTTTAAAGTATGCACCTAAGTTTAACATTTAGGGTTAGGGGTTTTGAGGTATGAGTAATTTTCAGTTATACAAATTGACATTTATTTGATTCATTTATTTGGTTAAAGCTTTCATTTTAGCATTTTAGCACAAGGAATCTTTATGTCAGGCATATTCAACTGGCGGCCCGTGGGCCACATCCGGCCCATTTGAAATTTTCAGTGGCCCACGTGAGGTTGTCAGTTGTCTTAGGGGCTGTTCACACCGAATACGTTTTGTGTCTATTCGCACTGTTTTTCAATTGTTTTCCTACAGAAACTTGCGCTAGGCGGAATTCGCGCCAGGTCTCGATGTTTTTACAGTGTCTTGTGCAGGAGAACCGCATTTTTAAACGCTTTCAGATGTTGCAGTACAAATAATAATTTTCCATAATTTACACGAAATGGAAAGATTAAAGAACTAAAATTATGGATGACTGACAAGCGTGAGTTCGGAGAAGCAGAAAAGTTCTATTCATTAATTTGGTCAAGAAAACCTTCAATTTGGGGCCTGGGTAGCTCAGCGAGTATTGGCGCTGACTACCACCCCTGGAGTCGTGAGTTCAAATCCAGGGCGTGCTGAGTGACTCCAGCCAGGTCTCCTAAGCAACCAAATTGGCCCGGTTGCTAGGGAGGGTAGAGTCACACGGGGTAACCTCCTCATGGTCACTATGATGTGGTTCCCTCTTGGTGGGGCGCGTGGTGAGTTGTGCGTGGATATGCTGCAGTGGATGGTGTGAAGCCTCCACACGCGCTATATCTCCGCGGTAACGCGCTCAACAAGCCACGTGATAAGATGCGTGGATTGACGGTCTCAGACGCAGAGGCAGCTGAGATTCGTCCTTCGCCACCCAGATTGAGGCGAGTCACTATGCCACCACGAGGACTTAGAGCGCATTGGGAATAGGGTTTTCCAAATTGGGAGAAAAAGGGGAGAAAATAAAAATAAAACAAATTTGAAAAGTCAAAAGTTTAAATCATTGCATCTTTAACAAACTCTACTGTTATTGTTCAATACAGTTTTTATTATCTATCTGATTTACTCTCAGTTTTGGACCCATTTTAAAGCACTTTTTAGTTGTTTGTTTTGTATCAAGTTATCTTTTTAAAAATGTTCTCTTGATGTTTTATTTAGTGAACAAATATGACTATTTATGCCTACAAAAACACAATATCTTATGGCAGCTTTTCGTTAACAAGATTTTCTGGCTGGGCCCGCATGCCCCAGAGATTTTATTCATCTGGCCCACTTGCCTATGAAGCTGAATAGCCCTGCTCTGTCTTCATTGAATATTTCCATGTATTAAACTATGACTTGCCAACATAGTCTTATGACAACTCGTAATAATTCATAAGATATCGTACAACTTGGCTGGTAAAAAAAGGTTTGACTTTTATTCCCAACCAATCAACAAACAGAATATCAATACAGTCGATACAATACAGGCATCAAATTTTAGCTAGCCTCCTATCCAACACTTTGAAGATTTTAAGAAAGGAAACATCTTGAAACAAATTCGGTTGCTCATTCAATATTTATTTTTGCAGTGCAAATGACTGATGTATGTCAATAACCTGTAATATGCTTCCCTCGTCTCGTTTAAAACCTGGATTTTCCTATTAAAATCGTGGTTTAGGTTTGGGGTTAACACGTAGGAAAAATCATCATAATATCATTTGTTACTTCATTTCTTTTTCTCTTTGGGAGTAAATGTTGTATGTTTTAATATGAGCCAACTCGTACCTTTTTTAATGATTTCAACATCTCGTTGGACTAGTTCTGGATTAAGATTGCAGGCTAATGTATTGCAATATCTTGGCAATTTTCTGTCATTGTGTTGCATTTGTATGAATAAACATGACCTTATACGGGCTTCTAAGATCCCCTCAGTATAATGTAGACCAGATTTACGTCTGTTTAGCACAAACTCTCAAGACATCTTAAGCCTAATTTATGCACACGGCACAGACACCGCGAGCTCTCAGCGCACTTCTATCTTTATTTCTCTGTCTCTTTCTCTTTTTAGAGTTTAACAAGGACCAGCACGGAGCCAAACTGCGGCTTTTAGAGGGAAATTACCACCGCAGAGGTCATCTTAAATGGCTGTAATCTTGCAGGAGACTCCAACACTCTTTTGAACTCAGAATGGGTCCGTCCTTATCTGTGTCACACAGCAGTGGGCTCTGTTCAACTCAGACCCCTTCAGACAGCTTTTAAAGGGGCAAGGGAAGTAGAGTTTAATGTATTTCACTTTCAACAGATTGTTTTAAAATCTGAAGTAGAGTAACAACTTTATTTGCAATTGCAGTAATATCTACTGTTGAATGTATAATGATAGTTAAGACCAGTGTACGAATTATATTATCTTTCATAGGGGGTCAACGCTTTTAAAGTAACTTCTACAGGTAATTTTTGCAGCACAATTGAGGTTCCATTCGCACATCCCAAATTGTCTTTAGGCACCCCTTGCGTTAACCAAACACTAAGTTAACTAAATATTTAACACTTTAAGAATTAATTAGTAAAGTAATAACATCAACAATATATACATGCAAAAATCTCCTCAAAATAATTACACAGTAAGTGCATTTACTTCATTGCTACTACTCAGTAATTTCTCACTTAAGTACACATTAAGATGAACACTGTAGGATACAGTGTGGCCTAAATCTTTCATTCACTGAAAACCTGGAAATATCAGGCAATTAAAAAAAATAAAAATAAATTCAAGGCCTGGAAACTATGGTGACTTGATACCGACACGGATTAAAAAAGGTAATTCTGACTTTTTGTCTCTCAGTTCTGACTTTATTTCTCGCAATTATGACTTCGATATAACTGCACGATATAAAGTCGCAATTACATGATCTAAACACACAATTGCAAGAAATAGTTTAAATTGTGAGAAATAAAGTCGCAAATGTGCGACGAAGTTGCAATTGTGTGATATAAACTCGTAATTGCGAGAAATAGTCATAAACTGCATGATTTAAATTCGCAACTGCATGATCTAAACACAATTGCGAGAAATAATCTAAACTGCATGATTTAAAGTCGCAACTGCATGATCTAAACACAATTGCGAGAAATAATCTAAACTGTGAGATATAAAGTCAAAATTACATGATCTAAACACAATTGCAAGAAATAATCTAAACTGTGAGATATAAAGTCAAAATTACATGATCTAAACACACAATTGCAAGAAATAGTTTAAACTGTGAGATATAAAGTCGCAAATGTGCGACATGAAGTTTCAATTGTGTGATATAAACTCATAATTGCGAGAAATAGTCGTAAACTGCATGATTTAAAGTCGCAATTGCATGATCTAAACACAATTGCGAGAAATAATCTAAACTGCATGATTTAAAGTCGCAATTGCATGATCAAAACACAATTGCGAGAAATAATCTAAACTGTGAGATATAAAGTCACAAATGTGCGACATGAAGTTTCAATTGTGTGATATAAACTCATAATTGCGAGAAATAGTCGTAAACTGCATGATTTAAAGTCGCAATTGCATGATCTAAACACAATTGCGAGAAATAATCTAAACTGCATGATTTAAAGTCGCAATTGCATGATCAAAACACAATTGCGAGAAATAATCTAAACTGAGATATAAAGTCGCAAATGTGCGACATGAAGTTTCAATTGTGTGATATAAACTCATAATTGCGAGAAATAGTCGTAAACTGCATGATTTAAAGTCGCAATTGCATGATCTAAACACAATTGCGAGAAATAATCTAAACTGCATGATTTAAAGTCGCAATTGCTTGATCTAAACACAGTTGCGAGAAATAATCTAAACTGTGAGATATAAAGTCAAAATTACATGATCTAAACACAATTGCAAGAAATAATCTAAACTGTGAGATATAAAGTCGCAATTGCATGATCTAAACACACAATTGCAAGAAATAGTTTAAACTGTGTGATATAAAGTCGCAAATGTGCGACATGAAGTTTCAATTGTGTGATATAAACTCATAATTGCGAGAAATAGTTGTAAACTGCATGATTTAAAGTCGCAATTGCATGATCTAAACACAATTGCGAGAAATAATCTAAACTGCATGATTTAAAGTCGCAATTGCATGATCAAAACACAATTGCGAGAAATAATCTAAACTGTGAGATATAAAGTCACAAATGTGCGACATGAAGTTTCAATTGTGTGATATAAACTCATAATTGCGAGAAATAGTCGTAAACTGCATGATTTAAAGTCGCAATTGCATGATCTAAACACAATTGCGAGAAATAATCTAAACTGTGAGATATAAAGTCTCAAATGTGCGACATGAAGTTTCAATTGTGTGATATAAACTCATAATTGCGAGAAATAGTTGTAAACTGCATGATTTAAAGTTGCAATTGCATGATCAAAACACAATTGCGAGAAATAATCTAAACTGCATGATTTAAAGTTGCAATTGCATGATCAAAACACAATTGCGAGAAATAGTCGTAAACTGCATGATTTAAAGTCGCAATTGCATGATCAAAACACAATTGCGAGAAATAGTCGTAAACTGCATGATTTAAAGTCGCAATTGCATGATCAAAACACAATTGCGAGAAATAATCAAAACTGTGAGATATAAAGTCGCAATTACATGATCTAAACACACAATTGCAAGAAATAGTTTAAACTGTGAGATATAAAGTTGCAAATGTGCGACATGATGTTTCAATTGTGTGAAATAAACTCGTAATTGCAAAAATTAGTCGAAATTGCATAATGTAAAGCCGCAATTGCATGATGTTAACACACAGTTGCAAAAAATAGTTTAAATTGTGAGATATTAAGTCACAATTACATGACATGAAATTGCAATTGTGTGATATAAACTCGTAATTGCGTGACAAAGTCACAGTCCTATGTTATGAACTGGCAATTGCATGATCTTAACACACAATTGCAAGAAATAGTTTAAATTGTGAGATTTAAAGTCGCAATTACATTATATGAAGTTGCAACTGTGTGATATAAACTCGTAATTGCTCAATATAGTCGCAATTGCATAATCTAGACTCACAATTGGGAGAAATTGTCAAAATTTTGAGATATAAAGTCGCAATTATGAGAAATAGTTGACATGGCGTGTTACACTGTAAAGTCACAATTGTGAGATCTGGAATCCGGGACCTGGCTTCCATAGGGAATGTCATGGAAATTAACGTAATCTTAAAAGTCATGGAAATTTCTCTAGTGAATATAAATGTGTGTGTGTTTGTGTGTGTATAGATATATTTATATATGGTCAAAATAGTACATAAATCAGTCCGAATGTTTACAGACATCACAAACTACTGGAAAAGTCATGAAAATTAATTGGTCAAAAAGGTGCAAACTCTGTATATAAAAAAATGTCAGAATGTATATTTTGCCATTACTTATCCTAACGGAAATTACGCAAGTTGTCTTCTGTTGCTGTGGTTATCTATGCAGGCCAACGCAACTTCTGTTCACAAGAAGACATTGTACGCAAGGTGAAAATATACTGTACACTCTGGAGGCTAACTTGGAATCAAACTTAAATGTTACTGAAGCGTTGCATTAATGTAACATGAAGATTAAAACTATTCAGTACAATGTCCAATTCTTTAGATTACTTATCTAAGACTAGTATCTCTCCTCCCCACACACACACACAGCTTCTCTTCCAGTAATTTCGTCACTAGTTTTCGACTATTGGCTGCTGGTCCAAAGAATTCCTTGTGATCTTTCAGAGGTCTGTTTTGTTTTGTTTTGGAGGCTCATCTGGGCTCTGTGGCACCCACTAGTGAACTTCTGCTTAACTTCCACTTGTTTGCACCCCTGTTGCCTTTATTAGCTTCAAATTCTGAGACTGATTTTCTATCTAAAAGTATTTTAGCACACATAAAATGACATAACTGACAGCCCCCAAGAGCCCAGACACAATTCAAACAATATTTACAAAGCAACATAAAGATAAAACGATAAAAAAAAAAAACAATACTGTAAAGCGTGCAAGTCTTTATTACAGTTTGACAAAATTAAGAGTTGGCCCTTTTAGATTGAAGAACTACTAGATTGATTTGATATTAATAGAACTGACAAATAATTAAATTACAGTCTTAGTGTATTCTTAAGAGACTTACAAGCTGACATCGAAAGAAGTATCCAAATGAATTCGTGGATTTGAGATGGTAGGGTAACAATATATGAAAATGGATTAGTTGAGGGTTATATTGACCTTATATAGCATGCTATATACAGTATGTTGAGTTGAATTTTGAGTAACGCTGCAATGAATACCATTGATCATCTACTGTACATACCGTATTAAAATAAAGATGACTGCAAGTTTTTCTTTTTTTGTCACAATGGGGTGCATTTGGTAGCTGCACAGTGCATAGCTTGAAGTGTTGCCATAGCCAGTTTAATTATTTTGTCTTTATCAGCTTGTTTGTATCTGAACTTGTATTCATTTGCTTGTGAAATCTAAACACAAGAGACGGTGCATTCCGATGCTTCACAAAACCAAAGCGATTACGGCCCAGACAAAAGCCCAGAATGCTTGTGCAACCACCAAAGGGAGGTCTAGACTAAACATTTTAACACACTAGACATCAACAGAGACTGTACTCCTTCAAAAACACGTGACCAGCTGCTTTGGCTTGGATTTGCAGTCATGGGATTTATCCATGTTTTCGTAAGTGTGATCCTGACACTCTCCAGTGGCTGACATCATTTTGGGGGGAAAAACAGATCTACTTGTAAAACCATCCGACTGCCTGGGCAGTTCATCCACCGCTACAGAATCTCCCGACGGCAAAATAAATTATATTTTATTGGAGTTGTGAATTTGCATTCTGAATGGGATGAACGAGCGTGAACCACGAGATAACGTAAAAACAGTGACGTGTTCGATGCTACGCTCGAAAACAAAAACAACGAGACCAGTGTAGTCCGATTCATGAACAAATGACTCTTGTGAGCCGGTTCATTTGATGGATTACTCCAAACGACTCACCTACTCACGATTGGTTTGAATCAGTCTACGGAATCCTTCTCTGAATGAACTCACTGAATCAGTCAGAACGGTTACTGAATTAACATCTGAATCATTTTTAGGATCACTGTCATGATTCAAAATAAAGAACTATTTATAGGTTTGTGAAACTTAAATTAGATACATTCCTTGTTTATATGACAATGTGTAGTTAAAGATACACATCTCTTCAACAGATTTAACTGATTTCATTATTTGATTAGTTTTTTGTTTGATTAGATTTTTGCTACCAATACATATACACGTCATCTGTGACTGTGATGGGACACCAGGGTCTGGCAGGGTGTGAGAGGAGCTCATATGTGGGGTTGTAAACTTCCACCCATGCTGGGACCCGATGGGGGTGTGCCCTGTGATGTAACCCCCCTCTGAGAGACCTGATGTGGGGTTAGGGTGGAGGATCACTAGGGATAGGCAATATTACTTATTTTCTTTTCAATCGGACACCACAATCAAGGCCAATATTGTCAATAGCAATACAGATTCCTATGTTAAATCGGAACATTTCTGCAGATATAAAGGGTTATTATAGCTTATTAGCAATATGTTTAAAAGCCATCTTTTTTCATGGTATGTGTCCAAAAAATGTGGTATTAACCTGGTATAACCATGGTACGTATCCAAAAAATATGTTATTACCATGGCAAATGTCCAAAAACATGGTATTGCCAATGTTCATGTCCAAAGCAACATGGTATATAATGGTATGTGTCCAAAGAAAACATGGTATAACCATGGTACGTATTCAAAAAATATGGTATTACCTTGGCAAATGTCCAAAAAACATGGTATTACCATGGCAAATGTCCAAAAACACAATATTACCATGGTAAATGTCCAAAACAACATGGTATAAAGTGGCATGTGTCCAAAACTTGGTATAACGATGGTACAAATTCCAATATATGGTATTACCTTGGCAAAGGTCCAAAAAACACGGTATTACCATGGCAAATGTCCAAAAACATGGTATTGCCAATGTTCATGTCCAAAGCAACATGGTATATAATGGCATGTGTCCAAAAAAAACATGGTATAACCATGGTACGTATTCAAAAAATATGGTATTACCTTGGCAAATGTCCAAAAAACATGGTATTACCATGGCAAATGTCCAAAAACACAATATTACCATGGTAAATGTCCAAAGCAACATGGTATAAAATGGCATGTGTCCAAAACTTGGTATAACCATGGTACAAATTCCAATATATGGTATTACCTTGGCAAAGGTCCAAAAAACACTGTATTACCTTGGTAAATATCCAAAAACATGGTATTGCCATGTTACATGTCCAAAGCAACATGGTATCACCATGGTAAATGTCCAAAAACATGATATTGCCATGTTACATGTCCAAAGCAACATGGTATCACCATGGTAAATGTCCAAAAACATGATATTGCCATGTTACATGTCCAAAGCAACATGGTATTACCATGATAAATGTCCAAAAACATGGTATTGCCAATGTTTGAGTCCAAAGCAACATGGTATAAAATGTCATGTGTCTAAAAAAACATGGTATAACCAAGGTACGAATTCCAAAAATATGGTATTGCCTTGGCAAATGTCCAAAAACACAGTATTACCATGGTAAACGTCCAAAAACATGATATTGCCTTGGCAAATGTCCAAAAACACAGTATTACCATGGTAAACGTCCAAAAACATGATATTGCCATGTTACGTGTCCAAAGCAACATGGTATAAAATGGCATGTGTCCAAAACATGGTATAACCATGGTACAAATTCCAATATATGGTATTACCTCGACAAAGGTCCAAAAAACACTGTATTACCCTCGTAAATATCCAAAAACATGGTATTGCTAAGGTAAAATTCCAAAGCAACATGGTATAAAATGGCATGTGTCCAAAAATCATGGTATTACCATAGTACATATTGAAAAAATATGGTATTACCTTGGCAAATGTAAAAAAAAAAAAAAGGTACATGTCCAAAAACATGGTATTGCCAATTTTTGTGTCCAAAAACATGGTATTACCATGGTTAATGTCCAAAAACATGGTAATGCCATGGTACGTGTTCAAAGCAACATAAAATGGCATATGTCCAAAAAAAGCATGGTATAACTATGTTCAAAAAATATGGTATTACCTTGGTAAATGTCCAAAAACATGATATTGCCATGTTACAAGTCCAAAGCAACATGGTATTACCTTGGTACATTTTAGTAAATCTTGGCTGTCTATTTAACAACAAGGTCTGTTGACTATCTGAATATCAACTTTCTATAATTAAGGTGAATGTAAAATCTCTTCCGCTGTTGGAGGACACAGTGCTGGTTTTTATCGATGAGAAATACAACACAAACTCTGCGCAGGTGGCCCGGAGGTTCAACATTTAGAGAGGATCCCAAGAGCTTCAGCCCTCAATGCATAAGAGCCAACTTCCAGGTCTATCCATTTCTGCCCTAGTTTATTTTAGTTCTTAAGTTTGTGGAGAATTATAAGGATCTGTTATGACCTATCTATTGCTATTATTTTATTTTTCTATGTTTGGCAGATATTCGATTTTTCACTTATGGATGATGAAATGGACGCCATCAAAAAGCTGAACAAAAAGTCTGTTTTGTGGAACTTCTGATGTGAGTTTCTGCTCTAAACTGTTCAAAACTTTTCTTACAATACATTGAATTAACATAAACAGGTGACTCGTGTATATTAGTAGCTAAATTAAACTGTTTTTAACAGGAAGAGTGACCACCTTTGTCATTAAATTGGTCTGTTAAGTTTTATATTACCCATGTGTTTTTAAACAGATGAATCATTGCAATCGAATTTGTATCTCAGGCGACTTTAATGATGTTTAGTTAAATGTGCAGAAAGCTTCTTAGTTTTTGTAAACCCTCACTATATTCCCTAGAAGTTCATGTACATTGTCCTTTGACGTATTGTGCAGCAGGTGGCGCTGTTATAATGTGTGTTGTTCTACCCTTCCTTTTTGTGTTCTGTCTCTCTCTCTCTCTCTCTCTCACACACACACACACACACACACACACAAAGGATTGGACCACGGAGAAAATCAGCCAGTCCTGGGGATTGGTGGATGTGGAGAGGTCTGCTTACTTAAGGGGACGTTGTTGATCAGATGTAGCTGGCTCCCAAGGCCGTGGTGGCCTTTTTGTACTCTGTAGTGTGTTTCTTCATTGTTAACATGTGGTAGTGAAAGCCAATGTCTAATTTATCGAAGTGAGTGACTGTTTCCTCCAAAGTCAATATGTGATTGATCTTAAAGAGGAAGCCGTAGGAAATGGAGGCCTGTTTCTTTTATTGTGTGTTGAGTGTTTCCTTGTTTCTGGACTAGTTAGGGAGGTAGGGAAGAATTATGTATTTTATTTATTTATTTATTGATTGATTGATTAGGGAAGTACATTTTCAACTGGGGAGTTAGAATCACTTTTGTTTGTTATTTTGGCCACAATCATTTCTAAAGTCTTTGCTTCACTCTTACAAAGAGAAGAGAAATGTTTCATCCAATAAATTTGGGAGTTTTTGGTTAATCCTGCTTGTGGCATCTCATTTATGTTGCATTCTTGCCCCTAGATGGGACGTAACAATGTACATTGTCTCCTAGCTCTTTTAATTTCAGGAGGAAATTCTGTTTATGATATTTTAAGGTGCAAGAATGTGATGTCATAGTTTTGTACAGGTATCAGTGATCCCCCCAAAAAGTGCATCTTATGCTGTGTTGTGTGTTTTAAAATTCCCCATGAGGGTTTCATTATACAATGTTCCTTGAAAACACTGCAGAATAAATAAAAAAATGTAAGGACAATTTTTTTGAAGGTTTATTTGGGGCCAATAAAGGAATTTTGACATTGCAAAAAGTGGCCCAGTTTACCTGAATTCCTACTAAATCTAAATTGAAGAATCAGGCAACCTGTGGCAGATATAGGCCAATCACACTGTATTTCAATATTTTAAATTGTCCATTACTATGCACAACACTAATATATATATATATATATATATATATATGGTAAGAATATACACCATTATGAAACTTTTGAATAAGTCATACAATCAGCTGGTCATTATCATTTTGCATTATACGGCTAACTACCAAATAACAAAATAAAATTGGCAAAATATTTTTTGCAAAGTCTGAGAAGTTAAAAATTGCGAGGGCCTGGGTAGCTCAGTGAGTATTTACGTTGACTATCACACCTGGAGCCGTGAGTTTGAATCCAGGGTGTGCTGAGTGATTCTAGCCAGGTTTCCTAAGCAACCAAATTGGCCCGGTTGCTAGGGAGGGTAGAGTCACATGAGGTAACCTCCTCGTGGTCGCTATAATGTGGTTCTCGCTCTCGGAGGGGTGCGTGGTGAGTTGTGCATGGATGCCGCAGAGAATAGCTTGAAGCCTGCACACACGCTACGTCTCCGCGGTAACGCGCTCAACAAGCCACGTGATAAGATGCGCGGATTGACGGTCTCAGACGCGGAGGCAACTGAGATTCATCCTCCGCCACCCGGATTGAGGCGAGTCACTACGCCACCACAAGGACTTAGAGCGTATTGGGAATTGGGCATTCCAAATTGGGAGAAAAAGGGGAGAAAATCCACACCCCCCCCCCCCCCCCAAAAACAATTTGCAGAATTTTTGAACTGTCACAGTTCTGCAAAGAATGACCATCTAACTGCTCATTATAACTCTTATTACAAGACTACTTGCCAAATAAACAAATAAACATACATGAAACTTACTTGTAGAGATCGCAGAGTGGTACGAGAAGTAGGAAAGCTGACTCGCAATACCCGGATGTGCGGTCGTCATTCAGAATTATCAGACAGCTGGGTGTCGCTATTGAGCGATCAGAATAGAGAATTACAGAAAGCCATGTAATAATTAACAGTGGATTCTATATATTTAATATATTTTGGCCATCCAGACATGATGTAGATGTGAGAGGTGGAAACACTGTACTTGAACAAAGTCTACGCTGTGACATCAGATCCACTAGAGGGCTCCAGAGAGCTCCTAAATTCCCGGCAATAATTAACTTTATTGCAATGCGTAGAGAACATATTTCTACAAATCTGGTGTGCCCTTTTATTGAAATACTTCCTTAAAATCCAACACAAGCATATTCATTTTTGCCATCTGCCAAAGATATGGGGAATATACTTTATCTGGTATTGATAATAGAAATCACAGTTCAGTTAATTACATTGAGGCAGATTTACAGTTTCCAACTGAACTCGACACATTCCCCTTTCATTTACTCTGAAGTACAAACGAGTCCTGTTAGCTGCTTTTTCTGTCTCCTTTCTTACTGTTTTTCTCTTCCAAAATCTTTTATGCGAGAAGTCTCCAACTGCGCCTTTAGAAGCACAACACGACCGTTAACTGCTCGACGGGACTCTTTGTAGTGCATTTTTAAACTCATAATTAACAGCGCTCTTGTTATGGTTAAGACGTGGTGATGTTAACCAAGAGAGACAGAGCGACTTCCTCCGTACAGACGATTGGGGCAGACCAGTGACCTGTGGAAGTGACGAGGACAAGATTTGGGATATGGGGCAAGAAAAACAGAACTTTTTTGGATGTGAAATATTTCAGAATCACATTGTGGAACAATAAGTTTGGACAAGAACTTGGCGTTATGCTTTTTTTTTTTTTTTTTTTCCTGTTTAAAGCAAAATAGAAAGTCTAATTAAATGCTCTTAGAGTGCAGTGAACCTAATACGTACTACGTGTGTAAACAGGTTCTTCAGAACATGTGCTGGCTTAGTTATCATAACTTAAAATGTAGAGTTAGAATAAGGTCCATACAATGCAAGTAAATGGTGACCAGAAACTCAAAAAGCACAAAAAGGCAGCATAAAAGTAATCCATGACTCCAGTGGTTAAATCCATGTCTTCAGAAGCGTTATAATAGGTGTGGGTGAGAAACAGATCAATATTTAAGTCAGTTTTTACCATAAATTCTCCTCCCTGCCCAGTAGGTGGCGATATGCATGAAGAATGTAAATCGTCGAAAACAAAAGAAGAAAGTGAAAGTGGAGGTTAATAGTAAAATAGGACTGAAATATTGATCTGTTTCTCACCCACACATATCATATCGATTCTGAAGTAATTTAACCACTGGAGTCGTATGGATTACTTTTCTGCTGCTTTTATTTGCTTTTTTGAGCTTCTAAGTTCTGGCTACCATTTAGTTGCATTTTATGGACCTACAGAGCTGAAATATTCTTCTAAAAATCTTTTTTTTGTGTGTGTTCTGCTCAAGAAAGAAAGTCATAAACATCTGGGATGGCATGAGGGTGAGTAAATGATGAGATAATATTCATTTTTGGGTGAACTATTGTAAATAATGAAGAATGTTGCAGCTGGCAAGCTTCAGTGGATACAGCACCTTACAAATGTGAGTTGAATGCTTTACCATCATCCCAAGCCGTATGAATATGTAATTTTTTTAAGATACAAGTGTTGAACACATCATGTGCATTTGAAACATCTCTTCTGTCAGCTGTTAAACAGTGAATGCTTCCATTTGGGATGATACTACACTTTGAAAATTCATACACTACATGGCTGGTGCATAGTATATTTTAAAAGTGCATAGTGTATAGTGTGTCGTTTGGGACACAGCTACAGTATATATGACATATGGGTATGTTCCAATCAGAAGAGATTCCCATACTTCACATTCCACTGTCGGAGAGCTGAAAAGTATAATAAAACATTCTGAACTAACTTTTTAAGTCATTTTTATTGAAAATTCTACAGCATGGCCATCATTATTGTTTTCCCTTCGAAATGTCCTGTGAAGGCATTGTTTATGCCATTTGGAATGCAGTACATGTCTTCTAATCACAACACCTGATGAAACAACCCATCGCGCAAAACAAATTATGGGGGGAAAAAAACACATGAAATCCGATCTGACCATTCAGACTGAGACGCATTAAAAAAAGTCAGAGTCAGTAGTGTGCAGTTAATGTAATCCTGTATTAAGGATAGTGTAAATATGTCCTGGGCAAAGGGCTCAAGACTTGACCTAAGCTCAAATAACCCCCCACCCAGACTGGTTTAGTATTGATGGAATAGATAGGAGATGGGGAGGTGGTGGGATGCCGGAAACTCTCAATGCTACGTAGAGGTAAGCAGCTGTTTATATAATCTTACTCTGGATGTGTGACTGGTCGGATTAAATGAACTTGCTCCTCCCGAACCTTGTTATTAAAACTACATTTCAGAAGTTCGCAGTTAATGTAATCCTGTATTAAGGATAGTGTAAACATGTGTGTCTCACTGTTCGGGGCGAAGGACTCGAGGCTTGAGACTTGAGCCAAGCTCAAATACCCCCCAAAAGAAGCTTAGAAGCAGGACAGCGAGTCTTTGGCTACGGAGCCTTGGATTTAGAAGGAGATGTTATTTATACAGAATCTCTTATCCCCCAAAAGATGAACTGGAAATGAATTTGATGTGGTGGGGGGGGGGGTCACTTGCCTATCCTGTGAGTGATGCGCAGGTGTGCCAAAGAATACTGAATCGAGCTGGGCTCCTAGTGGAGGCAGCATCGCACTAGGGTCCGTGTCAGAGGATAGGAATGTGGGAGGTGTAGGATAGGAGAGGGCATGCAAGTTAAAACACTGAAGAGACAGTGGCGGTATCGGCTGCAGAGAAATGAGCTCACGGAGAGCTGTTGTGTGCAGGAGGGATCGTTACACCCTAACACGGGGGGGCACCCCCATGAAAGGGCAGGGTCGGAGGCATGAATCCTGACGGAGGCATGAATCCTGACCGCCCAGGCTGACCTTAAGTCTCCCTCCTGGCTTGGTTCGACGGATGGGCTCATGAGGTGAACGGTGCAAGCCCCATGGTA
This sequence comes from Myxocyprinus asiaticus, assembly GCF_019703515.2. NCBI lineage: Eukaryota > Metazoa > Chordata > Actinopteri > Cypriniformes > Catostomidae > Myxocyprinus > Myxocyprinus asiaticus. The sequence continues at coordinate 2,403,658 of NC_059389.1, read as the reverse complement.
GACTCGGTGACTGTTCAAGCAAGCAAGCCCAACCAGCATTCGAAAGGGCGCTCACAGTAGATAGGGAGAGTTTGGAGAGGGAATGCAAGTTGAAACACTGAAGGGACAGTGGTGACCGCAGAGAAATGAGCTCACGGAGAGCTGTTGTGCACAGGAGGGATCGTTACGCCCCAACACGGGGGGCACCCCCATGAAAGGGCAGGGTTGCCCTGGACGGAGGCATGAATCCTGACCACCCAGGACGACCTTAAGTCTCCCTCCTGGCTTGGTTCGACGGATGGGCTCATGAGGTGAACGGTGCAAGCCCCATGGTAGACTCGGTGACTGTTCAAGCAAGCAAGCCCGACCAGCATTCGAAAGGGCGCTCACAGTAGATAGGGAGAGATTGGAGAGGGAATGCAAGTTGAAACACTGAAGGGACAGTGGTGACCGCAGAGCAATGAGCTCACAGAGAGCTGTTGTGCACAGGAGGGATCGTTACGCCCCAACACGGGGGGCACCCCCATGAAAGGGCAGGGTCGCCCTGGACGGAGGCATAAATCCTGACCGCCCAGGACGACCTTAAATCTCCCTCCTGGCTTGGTTCGACGGATGGGCTCTATGATACGATTTGTGTGAGAATGTTTATGCTGAATTTTACTGAGCTTGCTCAAAGCCGCAAGTGGCTGGATCCGCAGGCGTGGGCCTGCACAGCATTCGAAGGTAGGATGAACAGGATGAACAGGATGAATCCTCGAGCATGGACTCGCGGCGTTTAACAGGAAGAGCCCATGTTTTTGTGTGAAAAGTTTACGCTGCAAATAAACAAGAACTCACTCTGCGGTATGAATGGGTTGAGCACGGCATTCAATGTGAGGGTGTATGGTAGGCTATGTTCGAATTAAATTGATTGATGCGGAGATGCAGGCTCATGGTGAACTGTTTAGGGAAGGCCTGAAACAGCCTGATGCTAGGTGGGTGATGGTTCATTTGGAATGAGTGGCATAATATGGGTTACAGAGCCATGGAGGCTGAGACGCATGGTCTGAAAGACGCGCTGTGGTTGTGGCCTGTGAACGGTTGCAGCGCATGGACAGCGCATTTGCGCTGTTTGCCGTGTAGTGAGAGTTTGTCGTATGGTCCTAAAGACGCCACAGTTGTGGCACCTGGACAGCACATTTGTGCTGCTTAGGGATGTGTTGAGCCAATAGAAAACATAATAACGTAGTAAATATAGCATCTGCAGACGCCTGATCGTAATATTTTGCTAGATTAAATGTCAGGAACATGTGTGAGACAATGTCAGGAAACATACTTGCATGTGCATACGAATGACATAATTTAAAGTTGGTTTGTCATGAAATTAGAATGCACCTGAAACTGAGTCCCCAGATGAATACTGTAGTCTGATGTTTGTTAACTTAAGCATATGGTTTGGAGCTTTGTAGATTGTTTCCCTGTGTTTGGCACGGGGTGACACATCTTGTTTTGACAAAGGACAAATTAAATTGTAGGAGTTTGTGACTGAGAGTTGGATTTAATAGATAGCCTACTATAAGAGCACAGTTTGCTGTAGTGTGGTGAATAAACAAATTGTTTATATTGATGACTTGTAATAAATTCTATAGAAAAACTGAAATATTGGAGTATAAAGCAAGGTGCCAAACTGAATCGTTCGGCATCGATTTAAACCTGTTACTTTAAACTTGGGTGGAGTGTAAAATTATGACATATTGTTGAATGCTTTTAAAATCATGCAGCAATTAAGTTGTATGGTCAAGCTTGTAAATAAAAATTGTAATTCATTGATTCGGGCAAAAGAAGAGAAGACTGACGGTCTGAAAAGAAGTTAGTAATTAAAATATCGGTCGATTGGAAGGAGTTCGCTGTTGCATGATTGCCCCTGTGTTCTGAATGGAATAAATCGTGCTCCGAAGGGCACTTTGAAGGGAGAACAATCGTGATATTCATGTTAGAAGATGAGGAACAGAATCGCTGAATGGATCACACCCTAAACGAGCTGCGCGGTGAGGTAATGAGACTGACAGGAATCACCTGTATGGGAGAACCAGTCTGAAACACTGGGGAGCATTGGAATGATGATTGAATCCCCCGTGTTCAAATGAAGCTTTAATAGAACTCAAATGGCGTGAGCCGAAGCAGCGCCCATTTACGGAGGCAGGCTTACGTGATGGACCGCTCCGGGTGGAAAGTTTAGATAAGAGAACATACTGTATGAACAGTCATAGAGAGTTGTTAGATATGTATACAGAGCCAAAGCAGCCAGATTGTGGAAGCAACTTCAAGCTTTAATCTGTTAAGGCGAATGGAGCATAGAAAGAAAGACAGAGTAAAAATATAACACTTAACATGGTAGCGGTCAATACTGCAAAAACAAATCAGCTGCTATGGCAGCTTCTGTTGAATAAAGAGATTGTTTGGATGGAAGAGCTGTTCTGGTGAAGGTGAATGCTTTGTAGCGAAGTTGCATCCAATGATCCGAGTCACTTGCATGGGCCTGTTCGTGGGCAATGGGTGGGGCTGAATGCCAGAAACTCTCAATGTTACGAAGAGGTAAGCAGCTGTTTATATACTCTTACTCTGGCAGTGTGATTTTTGGTAGTTTCTCACCTCCAGATAAGGATTTCGCTACTTGGCCCAGTGTGATTATTAATCCCTGTAAAGCTGTGATTTAATTAAATAAATACATAGTCTGTATGTGCTGTGCACTTCAGAGTACTCTCTGTCTCTCTGTCATCTCACACATATATGAGCGCGCGTGATGATCATGATGAGATGTTTTCAGTGTATGAGCGGCCGGCTTCACACAGTCATTTTGAAGCATGCAGCACATGCAGATGATATATTTATTCAATTAAATCACAGACTTTTGCAGATTAATTATGACACTAGGACATTGCAACTTGCAACTTGATTGTGCATTCAAACATTAATTTCATTCAAATATGACATATTCCATGACATTCTGCATTTGAAAGCTAATGCCATTTATATGACTAGGTTTTGTGAATCTGTCCATGTTTTCCGAATACTACATGTGGTAACCGCGGTATAAGCAGACTCCAATGGTTGAATTATCAAAAATTTATTCACATCTCAAGGTGCGAAGGCCGAATCACCACGCTACCAACTCAGGGTGTGTATTCGTTTTACAAAAACAAAATAAAAATCAGTGGTCCGACCCTCATCGTTGTCTAAAGTATATAACTCAAATGTTTTTGTGGTTAACACAACAGCATTGTTTGAACTGAACAATCGTTTTTGTATTATATCAATACTTATACTGTTTTGTCAGAGCAAAGCAGAGATGACAGTAGATGAGCAGAGAAAGTAACTGACAGGGAGTTGTCCATGACACTTAACCGTTGACGTTGTTTTTACAACGCGCAGCCAGAGACAAAACAATACAAATTTGTGTATTTGACTCCTATTCCGAATCCCGATCATTACCATGTTTTTGTGCATGTAACAAAAACCTTGTTAGCAACACAGTCAAACAGTTCTATTATACTCAAATATTTTCCAGAACAAATAATTGTTTTCCAGGACATTTAGGTTTCCCAGGACATATGGGAACCCTGAGTGTGGCTGTTTTGTGATTGTTACATCAGCTGCAAAGAAAACACACATTTTGAGCATCCAGAAATTTGATGCTTGATGTTGCAGGTTCTTTCAAAACCCTGGGTGTGTCAGCAACGAAATGTACAAAATAACATCTCAACTTCAATGAACCTTTTGACATCAATAAACTTAGACTTTACCACAGTGAAACATACCAACATGCCCACACCTGGAATTGACTTTAACTGACAGTTGCCTTTAGCACAGTACAGGGCAGGTAAGTGTCCTGGTTCTCAGATGTTTCTCCTAAGAAAAAAAAAAAAAAGGTACTCTCACATGTGTCTCCTATAGAGTTTCAGAAGAGATCTCAACGATGTCTCAAACTGTGCTTAGATTTGCCAAGATACTAAAGTCTGCCATCAAAAGTCAGACATCTTAATATGAGCTCAAACATTTCTCATTAAATTCTCCCAAGAGCAAATAATCTGAGCTATGGAATCCACATTCATTTTATTGCTTTTTACGCTTACTCTCAACAATTAGCAACAATCTACAAGACATTTTAGGGTAAAAATCTGAGAAAAGGTTGATACTAGTATTAAACATAGTTGAGAACTTAAGCCTATAACGCCGTGTGTATCAAATATGATACACGTTTGACAGCTCCTGTTTCACTCTCTGTTCAAGCTGACGAGCCAAATAACCTATGGTATGTAAGTTTCACATGTTTATGGCACCATCTAGTGGTTATCTGTAGGAGGAAAAAAGTGGTTTCAATGTTTATATCGATCTATCTGTCTTGCCGAAAAGTGACTCTTATGTTGGGATAAATGACAGCTTATTTTAATAAAGTAAAAGTGATAGTAAGGATTATATTGTTACTGATATTTTAAAATGAGTATTTGCTGAATATAAGCAGCTTGTGCTTGGTTCAAATTTTGTATATTATTTTATTGGAAAAAGCCCCTTTGAAATCCATGTATCAAATATGATACAACAGGCTTTTGAGGTAAATCTCTCAATCACCATTACATTACATTCATGCACACCACAAAAAAAAAATAAAAATAAAAAAATAAAATAAAAAAGAAAATCACAGCGCTTTGAAAATTCTGACATATTCTTTTTATAAGATATATTTAAAGTGTATAAAATGTTTTGTGTTTTCATATCTGCAGTCTGCTCTGTCATTATAAACATCTCATTATTTTACATTACAAGCTATGATGATGTCATCTCACCATAAGTTCAAGAGACCCAGCGAAAAAAGTTTTACAATATCCCCTTTTTAAATGTCAATATAGTGTTTGGTGCATAAAATACATATGATAAAAACTGTTTATTGTTCATATTGTATTTGATGTGCTGAATTGAACTGTGATACATTTTAATCCATATTTATAGACTACGGAGAGGAAGTTGTCATGGCCAAACTCTTAAACATTTGGTATCTCTGAAAAGCCCAGAGAGTCCTCTGATAATACCCCAAGATTTACCACTGTACAAAAACTTCAATAAAAAATATCCTACACATAAATGAATTGCTGGACCTCAGGAGGATAATGACCTTTAAAGTCTAATGTATCAAATATGATACATAAAATAAAAACAATAAAAAATTGTTTTTTACGATTTCTTTTTATAGTTTGTCTGATGGTACTTAAAACAGTTTAATGTCAATGAATTCTTTCATATGTCAGGCTTTACAGGGTTAATTAAGGCTCATGAGCAAAGAAAGAGTTCCACTGAACAATACAATTCCCATTAGTTCTTTCTTGTTTTTAGCACAAACATCAGTAACTTTTGTTCGATTTCTCTGAAAACAAGACAGAAATACTGATTTAGAAAATGATTTTTGCAGTGAATTCCCCACTAGACAGACCCCACACTTTTATCCAATCTATTTAGTCATTCACTCAATGGAGTCCTCTAAATGGGCATTACTGAGCGATTTTGAAGAAAAGGACTCTTCCTGGAACATCAGTATGCAAGAAACGATTGAAGACACAAAGAACGAGGAGACCAAGGAATGAAACAGCAACCGTTTGAATTCACAGACAATCTGGATTTAAAGAACACTGTAAAAAAAAATCCTGTTGTTTTTACAACAACAACAACAAAACAAAAAAAAACTGGCAGCTGTGGTTGCCAGAGTAATTATGTAACAAATACAGTAAAAATGTAAACAACTTTACAGAACAACCTGTAAATTTTAGTTTAAAACTGTTGTAATTTACATAACCACAATGGCACTGTAAAAAAAAAAATCTATAAAATGTATTGTAAATAAACGTCATAAACTTAATATTAACCTTCTGAAACTGTAAAATCTGCTTTTTATTTTATAAGGTATTATTAATCACCGTTAAAATTACAGAAGAGCACATGATGACATGAAGATCACCAATAGTGACCAATAAACATGTAGTGACAGTGCTCACTTGTGTCACTTACACAAAAACTAAACACCATGAGGATAACACATGTGAAATTTAAATAATACAATAAACATTACAGGAGAAATATGTAACATTGACATCAAGTGTTTAAAATGGGTACTGCAGTCCAAATTCAAAATATTGAAGAGAGTTGTCTCCCCCACCCCCTCCTCCCCAGACTCCAAGCTCAGTTGCCAGGTTGAGGACACGCAACATGAATGAGCAAACTGACAATGGCAAGCGACGAGCCTTACACTGTAAGTTGATCAGCTAATGTATACATTTGCAATGTATTTATTGTATGCCAATTATAAACCAGATCATGTGGATTTATTATAACTCTGTCAATGTTAGCTAGATGTATTGCTGGCTTCCATGGCTGCAGCGCGCTGTGTTTGCCCCGCTAACTTGTTTCAAATCTGGTAACCTGGGGTGTCGAAATACTATTGGGAAATGGGCTGTGGGCGGGATCACACAGGCCAAAACACAAACAGAAATTCCGGCCTGGAATGGACATTTCAAAGTAGAATATACTGGCTGTAGCATTGTTTTCGGAGAAGCCAGTATTTCAACTTAGCATGTTTGCTAAATATCTGATAACATATTATGATAATTTGATGCTTTAGTACAGTAAATATATTACATATTGCACCTTTAACTAAACTACAGTTGTGCTCAAAAGTTTGCATACCCTTGGAGAATTGGTAATATATGTACCATTTTTAAAGAAAACATGGCAAAACACATTTCTTTTATTTCTTATGGGATTCATATTCAACTGTAGGTTATAACAGAATGGCACAATCATAAAACAAAACATGGCAACAAAGAAAAAAATGAAATGACCCCTGTTCAAAAGTCTGCATACCCTTAGTTCTTAATACTGTGTATTGCCCCCTTTAGCATCAATGACAGCGTGCAGTCTTTTGTAATAGTTGTCTATGAGGCCCCAAATTCTTGCAGGTGGTATAGCTGCCCATTCGTCTTGGCAAAATGCCTCCAGGTCATGCAAAGTCTTTGGTCGTCTTGCATGAACCGCACGTTTGAGATGTCCCTAGAGTGGCTCGATGATATTAAGGTCAGGAGACTGTGATGGCCACTCCAGAACCTTCACCTTTTTCTGCTGTAACCACTGGAGGGTCAACTTGGCCTTGTACTTATGGTCATTGTTGTGCTGGAAAGTCCAAGAGCGTCCCATGCGCAGCTTTCGTGCAGAAGAATGCAAATTGTTTGCCAGTATTTTCTGATAACATGCTGCATTCATATTGCCATCAATTTTCACAAGATTCCCCGTGCCTTTAGAGCTCACACCCCCCCAAAACATCAGTGAGCCACCACCATGCTTCACAGTGGGGATGGTATTCTTTTCACTGTAGGCCTTGTTGGTTGTGAACATAAAGCTCTATTTTGGTCTTGTCACTCCAAATTACAGTGTGCCAGAAGCTGTGAGGCGTGTCAAGGTGTTGTCGGACATATTGTAACCGGGCTTTTTTGTGGCATTGGCACAGTAAAGGCTTCTTTCTGGCAACTCGACCATGCAGCTCATTTTTGTTTAAGTATCATTGTATTGTGCTCCTTGAAACAACCACACCGTCTTTTTCCAGAGCAGCCTGTGTTTCTCCTGAGGTTACCTGTGGGTTTTTCTTTGTATCCCGAACAATTCTTCTGGCAGTTGTGGCTGAAATCTTTCTTGGTCTACCTGACCTTGGCTTAGTATCAGGAGATCCCCTAATTTTCCACTTCTTAATAAGTGATTGAACAGTACTGACTGGCATTTTCAAGGCTTTAGATATCTTTTTATATCCTTTTCCATCTTTATAAAGTTCCATTACCTTGTTACGCAGGTCTTTTGACAGTTCTTTTCTGCTCCCCATGGCTCAGTATCTAGCCTGCTCAGTGCATCCACGTGAGAGCTAACAAACTCATTGACTATTTATACACAGACACTAATTGCAATTTAAAAAGCCACAGGTGTGGGAAATTAAACTTTAATTGCCATTTAAACCTGTGTGTGTCACCTTGTGTGTCTGTAACAAGGCCAAACATTCAAGGGTGTGTAAACTTTTGATCAGGGTCATTTGGGTGATTTCTGTTATCATTATGATTTAAAAAGGAGCCAAACAACTATGTGATGATAAATGGCTTCATATGATCACTATCCTTAAATAAAAGACATGATCTTTTATTATAATTGTTTTGCATGATCAGTCATATTTTCAAAATCAATGCCAAAATTTCACAATTTCTGCCAGGATATGCAAACTTTTGAGCACAACTGTACATCAAATATAACACAGAACACCCTAATGTACGTAACTGATATTAAAAATAAGAAGAAACAACTATTCCTATAAAATATAATGAAATATGATGGGTTATGCAGGGAATTGTGGGAACGCCCGATTATTGTTTTATACTGTAATTGTAACAATAATTTACTGTAAAAAGTACATGTACTCTCTTGTTAGTGTAAATTTTTACCATTAATTATACAGGAAAATTATATTTTACATCTTAAAAAATGTAATTTTTACAACATTTTATTGTAAAAGCTACTGTATTATCTTTTAAAATATATTTAAAAAAATGTACTGTATATTTTACAGTTAATATTCATTAATCAATTAACATTTTATTTCTGTAGAATTTTTGCAGTCTTTTACTGTTAAAATTACACACATTTTTTACAGTGAAGAAATCATAAAAAAAACCTTCAAAATGATAAACAATAACATGCTTTTTATGCTTTCTGAAGAATGTTTTGCAAGGGCGCTCTGAGTTAAGCTCAGGGCATTGCTATGCAGTTGCTGAAGTGATCTGAACGGCATTTAGGATGCTGCTATGCCCTGGTAACCAGGGCATTGATGTGTGGTTGTTATGATGGTCTGGGTGGTTGCTATGGTGTTGCTGGGTGGTTGCTGTGGTTTTCTAGGTGGTTGCTACAGCATTGCTAAGTGATTGCTCAGCTCTTCTGAGAGCTTTTTATTGCATTGCTGTGGGGATGCTAGGGTGTTTTAGGTGGTTGCCAGGGCTTTGTTAAGTGGTTGCCAAAGTATTCTGAGTGGTTTTCAAGTTTGTTGCTGTGTAGTTGCTAGGGTTTTCTGGGTTTTTACAAGAGTGTTGATATGCAGTTGCTAGGTTGTTCTAGATGGTTGCTAGGGCATTTCTGGGTGGTTGCCAGGGCATTGCTATGCAGTTATTATGGTGTTCTAGATTGTAGTTTGGTTGTTGCTACACTGTTGTTTATGTGTTTTTAGTGGTTTTTTTTATTGTGTTTCTATGCTTGTGTGTTCTAGGTGGTTGCTATGGCATTGCTGGGTGGCTGCTAGGGCTTTGCTAAATGGTTGCTAAGGTATTCTGAGTGGTTTTTCAGTGCATTGTTATAAATTAGAACAGCTAGGATGTTAGAACAGTTGCTAGGGTGTTCTGCATGGTTGCTAGGGCATTGTGGGTGGTAACCAGGGCATTGATGTGCAGTTATTATGTTGTTTTAGTTGGTTACTAGGGTGTTGCTGGAGTTTTCTAGGTGGTTGCCACAGCGTTGCTCTGCAGTTGCTAGATTGTTCTAGATGGTTGCTAGGGCATTGCTGGGTAGTTACCAGGACATTGCTTTGCATTTGTTAGGGTGTTATAGATGGTAGTTTGGTTGTTGCTACACTGTTGTTTAGGTGTTTTTAGTGTTTTTTATTGTGTTACTATGCTTGGGTGTTCTAGGTGGTTGTTATGGCGTTGCTGGGTGGTTGCCAGGGCATTGCTATGCAGTTGTTAGGGTGTTCTAGATAGTAGTTTGGTTGTTGCTACACTGTTGTTTAGGTGTTTTTAGTGTTTTTATTGTGTTACTATGCTTGGGTGTTCTAGGTGCCAGGGCTTTGCTAAATAGTTGCTAAAGTATTCTGAGTGTTTTTTCAGTGTATTGTTATAAATTATAACTGCTAGGGTGTTAGAACAGTTGCTAGCGTGTACTAGGTAGTTGATAGGGCATTGCGGTTGGTAACCAGGGCATTGATGTACAGTTGTTATGGTGGTCTAGTTGGTTGCTAGGGTATTGCTGGGTGGTTGCTGAGGTTTTCTAGGTGGTTGCCACAGCGTTGCTATGCAGTTGCTTGGTTGTTCTAAATGCTTGCTAGGGCTTTACTGGGTGGTTATCAGGTTATTGCTGTGTGGTTGTTGGGTGTTCTAGATGGTTGCTATGGCATTGCTGGGTGGTTACCAGGGCATTGCTATGCGGTTGTTATGGTGTTCTAGACGGCAGTTTAGTTGTTGCTACACTGTTGTTTAGGTGTTTTTAGTGTTTTTATTGTGTTACTATGCTTGGGTGTTCAAGGTGGTTGCTATGGTGTTGCTGAGTGGTTGCCAGGGCATTGTTATATGGTCGTTAAGGTGTTCTAGATGGTAGTTTGGTTGTTGCTACACTGTTGTTTAGGTGTTTTTAGTGTTTCCTCAATAGATTGTTAGGTTGTTAGGATGGTTGCTATGGATGGTTGCTATGTGGTTGTTAGAATGTTCTAGGTAGGTTCTAGTAGCTTCACTAAACAGTTGCTAAGGTTAGGGTTAGAGTGTATGAATTTTAAGTGCATTGTTGTAATGTTTCTAGGGTGTTCAAAATAAGTGTACATTCTGAGTGTTTTTACTGTATTACTATGTGGTTGTTTGGGTGTTCTATGTGATTGCTATGGTGTTGCTGGATTTTTGGTAAGGTGTTCTTGGTGGTTGCCAGGGATTTGCCAAGCGGATGCTTGGGTATTCTGAGTTGTCTTAAAATGTATTGCCAACTAGACCACCATAACAACTGTACATCAATGCCTTGGTTACCGCATGATTTGAGCTATCATCTCTATAGCACAAATAATGCAGGACACCACTAATAATAGGATAATTTAGGACAAAATTATTGTGCTTTATTCTGACTAAATAAAGATTTTATCTCAATATAAGTGTTGTGTCTCTTATAAACTATGGAAACCTATTAACAAGAGTCTAACCCACAAGTCTGATCACACATGTATTCATCTCCTGAGAGGCTGGTGGGATCAGGGTGGTCTTTTGAGACCAAACCATAATGTCTCCTTTCTCTGCCGTCCTTCAGCAAAGAGAGAAAAAACTTCACAGACAGAATGAGCTCTGGGTGACGATGTTATGCAATCCATCAGCTCCCCTCAGAAGCCTCACGGGTCTTCAGTGTTTTGTGAATGGGAGTTGGGGGAGGTGTTGGAGGGGAGGAGTTGGACTTGGATCGTCCAGGGCAGACTGACTGGTTCTACTAAACCAGAAACTCTCCACATTATAGAGCAAAACCTGATAATTTACAAGCCACTTCACTGGAGCTGTCGACAACACCACAACATCTCATTGACAGGTGAGCTTTGTCACAACTGTTCTGCTTTTTTCACAATGTTTACCTTGTAGCTTGGAGAAAAGTTCATGCATTCAGTACATGTGTATACTTGATGTGTGTGCATGTCAAGGTAAATGCAACTTGTTCATTTAATATGCAGTTGCAAAGGCTAGTTTTGGTTTTCACATTGGTGCAGATTCTTATCAAAACCAGTTTCAAGATTAGATTACATCTAACTGAGATAATTCATGATGTCAATGGATGTTTTGACTGTAAAAGTATAGAGCTATAAAATGAATGTGGATAGCATAATTTAGACCATTTGGTTTTTGATGAGAAATGTCTTGAGTTCATATTGAGATCTTTAACTTTTTACTACAGACTTGGTATTTTGGCAAATCTTGAGTATATTTTGAGGAAAATTCGGAAACTCTAGAGGAGACGCGTGAGATTACTGGGGAAACATTTGAGAAATAGGAGATTTAAACAAGTCCATTTCCTCTCGAATCTCATTAGTTTCTAGAGAAACAATTGAGATATAATGAAATCTAAATTAGAACTCCAGCACAGATATTCAACTTTTGATTTCAGACTTTGGTATCCTGGCAAATCTGAACTCAGGTTGAGTTTGGCATTGACATTGTTAAGATCTCTTCTAAAACTCAAGATGAGACATGTAAGTTTTACTGTTTTGTGGAGAAACACCTGAGAATTAGGAGTCTTAAACTAGTCCATTTGCTTTCCGTTTAATCTTATTGCACTGCTTCAGTTGGTGATTTCTTAAATACATCTTACATTTCTTGCCTTAATATGTCATTCTTGTCACATTTAGTTTCTTAAAATCTACTAAAAATGCCTTTAAAAGCTGTTTTATCTCTGACGGTTCTTCAATAATGGAAGCATGCATCTTCTCACCAAATTTTGAAACCTTAATTCAGATTTGCACATTTGTACCATCACCAATGACACTTTTTAATACACGTACGACATCTATATTTATGACAAATGTTGTTGAATGTGATGTCATCAAACTATCTGACAGGCGTTAGTCAAAGCTCATTCGTTATGTGTGCAAAGTATATAGATTTTTGTTTTGATTCAATACAGAATCTCAGCTGTATATACAGTAACTGTCAAGATAATTGGTTATATAAGAATGGATGCAACTTCTAACATTCAGTGCGAGAGGAACTCCGTTCCTCATGCATCTACACGAATCTGTCACTGTTTGATATACGTTGCCTTTTTTCAGCTTTACTTTTGTTCTTTTGGGAATTTTCCATTCCCATCTTAATATTCGCTGTATGTGCTGTTCCCTTTGAATGATTCAATTTTGAATGATTGCTGTTCCCCAAAAAACCCATTAATTACAATTTGTTAATCAAACTTTCAGCAACTTCACCCAAGCAACAATTGTTTACCAATCATTCATGTAGCTGAAGAAACCAAATCATGAGCTGCCAAGCCAAAGATGTGTGACATTTTGACTTATGGACGCTCTTGTAGCATTTTACCCAATACTGACTGTGCTGTAATATGTGGTTTTGGAGTATTTGATTATATATTTGCATAGAAGTTCCAGCTTGCTGTCAACAACTTGATACCATTGCGAGATAGTGGGTAGCGATTCTAGCAAGCATATGAAATAGAAGCTTTTGGTGACTTTTTACCCCATTCCGAAAGTATCTACCTGCATCGTTCTTAGATCTGTTCTGTAGATTCTTAGATTCTCAGGAAAACTTTGTTGCTTTCATTGCTTATGAGACTTGTAATTCTCTGTTTCGAGTATCAACAATCTTGAATGTTTTGCCTCAAATTTATTAGAAGTAAAAATAGACACAAATGAGTCAATTGTTGACATAGATCCTTTGGGCTTGTGAGAATTTGATGAGAAATGTTTGAGTTCGTATTGACTTTTGATTGCAGATTTTGGTATCTTGGAAAACATTGATGGGGAGTAGTTAACTAGAAGTAACGATGCTAACTTAACTAAATTTTTCAGTAGTGTGACAGCAGCTCAGCTATTTTCATTATAGTGTAGCTTTTCCAGTAACAAGTTACATTTTCCTACGAGTAGCACTGGAGCATCACAAAACGTGTCACAAAACGCTACATTTGAGAGAATAAACAAACACACTAACCTAACTGTTTTCTCTCTCTCATGTAGCACTGGGACAACCGAATCATTGAAGTGAATCGATTTTTGTTTGGATTCATTTATATGGGTGCTTTCTAGCAGGGTTCAAACTTTTCCAAGGCACAATTTTCCAGGATATTTTATGTGCCCAACAGGTGTAATATTTAGGCAAATACACACGAGAGGTCATGATGTATGTTATTGAATGGTTTTATTTTTCTGAATTCATTACAGCACATGCAGATTACATATTTATTTAATTAATTTGCAGCCTTTTGCAGTTTAATAATCACACTAGGACATATAGCAATTTAAATTTGATTATTTGTGCATTCAAACATTCTTTATCATCCCAAGTATGTCAAATTATGAGATAGCTCCGACCTCTAACCTCAGGAAGTTTCTTTGCCACTCATTGGGCATGGCAATCCGAGTGGCTCAGTGTGTTGAAGTATTGGTTTATAGTACAAAAAGTCTTGGGTTTGAAACCTTACCTTTGCAAGCCATGATGTAAGAACTTATTTAGTTCTGTTGATTTTTGTGTTGTGCTTACTGAATGGTTGCTGGGCTTTTCCACAATCAAATTCTGAATCTGATCTCTGTTGAAGTTACATGAATACAAAGTTGATCATGGGCAATGTTCATGCTTAGTATAGTATGTTCCTTTTGTTATTTGTTAACCCAGTGGCTGAGTGGACCAGTGAATAAAACCATGAAATGGCAAACAGAAGGTTCTGGGTTCAATCCTAGTGAGTTGGTGTTACTTTGGTGTGTGTGTCATATGAGTTGTGCAGTGGTTGTCATATTGGTGCTTGGCCCCGTAATGTCTGCTTGCAGCTTTATTTATTATTATTATTCTTCCTCCCCAATGGGAGTATATGGAAGCCCATAGAACCGTACATAGGAAAATGATACAATTTGGCACATTGATAGGGATGGTCATGAACAGCCACCATACCAAATTTGGGGTCTCTAGGATATACTCTATAGCTCCACCACCATGTCAAATATTCCCTTTTCTTTTGTGTGCATCTTTTGAACCATTTGGCATAGAGACACACTTTTTACTCTAAATGGACACCTTATATTAAAACTGCCCATGACAGTTGCCGCCATCTTGGAATATGGCATTCATCATTTTTTCACTACTACTCCTTCAAACATTACCCAATTCTGCCAAGCAAGGTCTCGAAATAATTTCCAGACTGAGCTGCACAGATTGAATAAATATTTTTTTTTATTTTGCCTTTTTTGAAAAGTTACGCAAAATCATAGTTAACGAGGAGGCTGTGAAAATGGATTTGAGGCTGTATCTCTGGAACACTTTGTCCTATCGAAACGAAACTTGGTATGCTTCATGAGGACCATGGTCTGAGGACACATGCAGAGTTTTGCCACAGCACCACCTATGGGTCAAAAGATGTGAAAAATTGCTATTTTTGCCTGTAACTTTTGAACCATATGTCCTAAAATCATGAGGTTGGTGTCTATGGATTCTGTGGATCATGAAGATTTCAGCAATTTTTCCCATATCAACTATACTGTCTCTCCACCAAATTGAAATTTATCTCCACCATATTGAAATGTATTAAAAATGTATATATCTTTTAAATACATTGTTGGATTTCAAAGAAAATTGGTATGTCTCATTGACATCATTGCCTGATGATACTTAAGCAGTTTGAAGACAGCGCCACCTATAGTTCAAAAGGTAACCTACACTTAACTGCTGACTCTAATCTCAGAAAGTCTTTGCCATGCAATAGCCATGTCAACTGAGTGACTCTGTTGTGTTAAAGCACTGATTTATATTTCAAAAGGTCAGGGGTTCGATTCCCAGGTGGACCAGTGTTAGAGCTGATGTTATATTTTACTGGAGATCTTTGTATAGTTTACTGAATAGTTACAGGGCTTATCACAGATCATTTCTGTTTGCAGGTATACTTCTTTTTTATCTTAGTGTTGTTCTTCTGATATATATGAGAGTGATATGTTTTGAAAGGATTGAGAGGATTGGAGAGAGTATCACATGTAGTTCAAAAGAACATGGTCTGTTTAGCATGGTTATCATGCTACATGCTATGATAGCTTAGCATGCCAATTGGTAAGCATGCTAACTGTTGGGTTTTCTGTCTTATAAGGCTATGTGATCACAATGCTTTCCACAGGGTAACATAAACTTAGCATGCTAATCATTTAGCATGCGAACCAACACATTTGTAAGGCTATTTTATCATAATGCTATCCATAAACAACATTAATTTAACATGCTAATCAGCTAGCATGCTAATCATTTAAATGCATCATGACTAGTCTGTTCTTTCTTTCTGCTGTGTTTGATATCAGCCATATCAGCTCTCTACCATTCTGAATACTTTTTTATTCAAAACTTGCTGACTCTCAGCTTGGTATGTCTCTTCAGCAACTATAAAACCTGTGGCAATGAGGCCCAGAGGTCAATGCACCATGCCAGTGTGCTGTGGAGATTGAAAGGTTGTTGGTTTGAGACCAGCTTGGGGCAACTGGAAATACTTTGAGTAATTGCAAAATATATAATGACCAGTTTGTTTTTTCTGTTGTGTTTGATATCAGCCATATCAGCACACTACCATTTTAAATACATGTTTTATTCAAAACCTGCTGACTCTCAGCTTGGTGTGTCACTTTAACACCTGTGAAACTTTTCTGTTTCTGTCACTTTTTTGGTGACTTGTGAAGTAGTGTGGGGTTGCTTTGTATGTCAAATTCATGCAATGTGTTGTGCTTACTATGGTGTAATGCTTGCCATATCTGAGATTTTTTAATTCTGTTTAATGAATGGTTGCTGGGCTTTTCCCCAAGCAAATTGTAATTTTCCCCATGAATATAAAGTTGATATTGGTAACAGCTATGCTTGGCTGTGATCCCTCTAAGCTTGGTATGTCCCCTTTGTTGACTGGCAACTCTGTGGCTGTGTAGTGTAGTAGATGTTACATTGAACTCTAAAATAGAAAGTCATGGGTTCAACAGTTTGACCTGTCATGTGTTCAACAGCTCCAATCCATGTTCAATGGACGTTGTTTATTGTTAAAACAGTGAAAAAAGCTTTTGTACCTCTTTGTACATTTACAAAGCATAATTCCAAAGTAAAAAAGTTATTTGATGACATCAGCATGATTTTTGTTAAAATCGGTATCAGCCAAAAAATTTAATATCTGTGCATCAAAACTATACGACTTTGTATATTTGACACCTATCCCAAGTCCTGATCATTACCATGTTTTTGTACATGTAACAAAAAACCATGTTAGCCACACAGTCAAACAGTTTTATTATATTTACATTTTTTCCAGGACAAATAATTATTTTCCAGGACATTTAGGTATTTTTCTAATTTCTCTCACTTTTCCATTGAAAACTACACTGCAAATTATCAGGTTTTCCAGGACATGTGGGACCCTTGTCTAGTTTATTAATGTATATTAATGTTACTTTTTAATGTTTTCACCCTATTTGTTTAACCTTCAAATTAACCATGGTTTTACTATAATAATATAGTTGTAACTATGACTGTAGTAACCATGTTTCTTTTTTTTTTTTTTTTTTTTTTTTGGCAAAACCATTGTTTTGATACAATTAATATTATAGTATCCATTAAGTTTCCAAGGATCTCTTATAGTAATATTGTAGAAACCATGCCTCCAGTAACCATGGTTAATTTTGTGATTACTACGGTTTTTACTATAAATAGCACGATTAAACTACACTTTCTGTAGCACGTTTATTGGCTAATGAAATATATAACTATCAGGTGATATAATTGAATTTTGCAATCAAAACGAATTAAATGATATCATCTGATTATATACTGTATATATTAGCTACTTTTTGTTGTTAACTACATTACTACTTTCTTAAAGAGTAGTTAAACTACTTTAAGTTATGAGTAGCTTGTAGCTTGGGAAGAAATAGTTTCAAAGTAGCTTCCTCAACACTGTTTGCAAATCGGAGAAAAGTCGAGACAACTTGTGAAAACTGAAGTTAACTGGGATCCTACTGCGTCGCTCTGAAATCATCCTCTAAACAAACAACTTCCAAACCAGAAGCGTGTTCTACCTCATGCTGCCAGCCTTTCATTCCCTCAACTGGCTTGTTTTACGTAAGGGTCTATTTTTACCGCCCTGACCAACTGTGGCGGCAGAAGATTTTTCGCAAAGAAGAGAGCACATTCTCAAGGCCTCTGGCACTGCAGGATGTCCACCATGCTTGATGTTTGAAATTTCAAATATGTGGTA
The DNA here is from genome assembly GCF_019703515.2 of Myxocyprinus asiaticus. NCBI lineage: Eukaryota > Metazoa > Chordata > Actinopteri > Cypriniformes > Catostomidae > Myxocyprinus > Myxocyprinus asiaticus. The sequence continues at coordinate 2,385,913 of NC_059389.1, read as the reverse complement.
GGAACAGTTGTTTCTCCCTGGAGAAAATGACCCCTGACCTCTGACCCCTTAGCAATGGACCCCTTTGCCTGAGGCCTTGAAACATCCTCAGCTGGTTTTGCTTCAGGATCCAGATTTTAAGGGGCGGCCCAACATAGTCCCAAATTGTTTATTGTACAAAAGTAAACAAAAATGTCTGAAAAATAAAACATTGCATTCAAAAATATTTCTGGTGGTTTGTTTTTAAGGATTCTGCATTTTAATGTACAGTATATAACAAATCTTATAAATTTAGGATAAGGCCACGTCCCAACAAATACATTTTTGTTTGAAAATGCATATTAATTTCGCTACATTTACATCTCTCATCCACACTAGAACGCTGTTTTTCTCTTTTGAGAATGCTCTCTAATACCGCATACTTTAGAAAACACTTATGTTAGGAAGCGGAAAACAAAGTTCTCAAACAAAAACATATTGTCTGCACTTTTAATCTAAAATGTATTACACTAATCCATTTTGTTTGAAAATGCATTGACTTTGCTGCGTTTACGCCTCTCACTCACACTAGACCGGTATTTTTTTTCCTCCACTGAAAACGGAGACCTTCTCCATAACCACATACTTTGTAAAATGGAAACTTAGGAAACCGAAAACGGGGGTTTCTGAAAACGGATGATCTTATAAAACATCACCAAACGTCAACATTTTTATGCGGCACAACAGAGCATTTTCGGAATGGAGGAAAACCCTGTTTTAGTGTGGATGAGAGGCGTAAACGCAGCAAAGGCAATGGTTGGTCAATGGCAAAGCAGCTGTGTTTAAATAAATATTTTTTAAACCATTTATTTAAATCGTACTATTGCCATGAACTTCATAGGCCCAACAATCTAAATAATTAACATGACATAGTCATCGGAAGTTTTGTTCGTAAATTTCTCTTGAATTTCGATGGTTTCATTCTCTCTGAAAAAAAATAATTCACCGCACTAAACATTGTTTTTTTTAGGATGAGGGCAAGTCACACAACCTGTCCATGTTGACATCTGTCTCATTTGATGAGCTTCCACCAAGTGACTGAATTGAATGAATCTGCACCAAAATACCGTAGAGTTTGACTGGACGTATGGCCTTTGACGTCTACAACAAAAGATATGGGACGCATTTTGTCCCCCTGCTGTGATTTTGCGGGTTCTGGTGCACGCACAGATGGGTCCGACCCATTAATTCAATCTGACAGATTTTAACTCAGTCAGTGGGTCTTCTGTTCCACACACAGTGAGAGGCCCCTTCACCGCTGTTGTCCACAATGCTCATGTGATCAGTCGCTGTCATGCCATGCATGAGGCCCTGAGAGCACGCAGATGCATCAAGTCCTGTCTCACATGTGTGAGAACATGCGTTTAGAAGGTCTTGAATTCAGCAAGAACAGTTCCTCTTCTATTTTCAAAAGACCATTAAAGGGGTAGTTCACCCAAAAATCATTTACTCACCCTCATGTTGTTCCAAACATGTATGACTTATGGAGACTGAAGTGATCTGTTGTCTTGTATTCAGGTGGGTTTACGAGCCTCTTTCATAGAAATGTGAACCCTAAATGGGTGTGTAGTGTTTCATATCTTCACTGAAAACATGTCTTATTTGGCTTCTCAGAATTGGCTCGAAGAATGTTTAGACATTTTTACTGGGAAAACAAAAATACTTTAACACGCTTTAATTTTTCAACAGGAGAGAAAGAGATTACGACCAAAATGGACCCATCTAACGGTCTAAACCGGCCGCTGGAGATTGTCCCGAACACGGAGGAGAAGATGATGGAACGAGGACAGTGGAGTAATAAGCTGGAGTTTGTGCTGTCAGTCGCTGGAGAGATTATTGGACTGGGAAATGTGTGGCGCTTCCCGTATCTCTGCTACAAGAACGGTGGAGGTAAGATGGCGTAGAGTACTCACTGAAACATACTGTGGCAGTACCATAGTACATTAATAAAATATTCTGTGGTAATGAATGATTACCATTCTCATATACCAGAGTATTTATATAATAGCAAGGTATTACCATAGTACATGTCAAAAACATGGTATTAACACAGTACATTAAAAACATGGTATTACCATGGTAACGGTCCAAATAATCAAGGTATTACTGTAGTACATGTCTAAACAAAAACAAAAAACAAAACATGGTATTACCATGGTACATTTCCAAATAATTATGGTATTACTATATCACCATGTCTAAAGGTAATACCATGGTAATACCATGATATGTGTTCAAAAACATGGTATTACCATTGTACATTTCCACAAAAAAAAAACATGGTATTACCATGGTAAAAATTCCCCAAAAATGTGGTATTACTGTGGCACCATGTCCAAAAACATAGTATTACCATGGTATATTTCCAGGGGAAGAAAACATAGCATTACCATTGTTACTGTCTAAATAATCAATGTATTACCATAGTACATATCCAAATAATTTTGGTATTACTATAGCGCCATGTCCAAATATCCAAGGTAATACCATGATACATGTTCAATAACATGGTATTTCCATGGTACATCCAATAAACTAAAGTAGTACCATGCTACATGTCCAAATAAACAATGTATTAAGATAGAACATGTCCAAAAATGTGGTGTTACAGTACATTTCCATAAAATAAAAATAAAAAACATTGCTATAATAACTGTCTGAATAATCAAGGTATTACCACAGTACATGTCAAAAACATGGTATTACCACGGTACATAAAAAACATGGTATTACCATGTAACTGTATAAGTAAACAAGGTATTACTATAGTGCATGTCCAAAAAACATGGTATTTCCATGGTATAAAAAACATGGTATTTCCATGGTAACTGTCTGAATAATCAAGGTATTATCATAGTACGTGTTTAAAAACATGATTTTACCATGGTACACTTAAAAAAAAACACACATGATATTAACATGGTACATTTCCCAACAAAAAACAAAACATGATATTACCATGGTGCATTTCCAACAAAACATGGTATTACCATAGTAAAAATCCAAAATCATTTGCTATTACTTTGGCACCATGTGCAAAATTCCAAGGTAATACCATTTTCACCATGGTACATCCAATAAACTGTACCATATCCAAAGAAACCAGGTAATAACAAGGTACATGTCTTGAAAAAGTGCCTGTTCTTAAACAAACACAGAAAACTGCTGCATGTTTTGAGGTATCATGTCGGTAGCACATACGGTTTGGGACATGTCATCAATTAAACATTTGCCATTACAGTTGATGTGTGTAACATCTCACCGTCAGCTGCTATGACTCATGCTGAAGGGGTTTTGCAGGTAAATGGCATTCACGTGTGCCAGAGGTGGAACAAGGGTGGGAACAGATATTTATGGGATTTCAGACCAGCTCTTGCTCTGGTAAACACTCCAGACCGATCTTTAGAACTTCAGGCATTTCACACTAGAATCCCACCACAAACTGACTCATTGTATTTGGTACAAATGCTTGAAACCCCAGAAGGAAAGACAATGCTTTTATTTACCTGTCTGACAGCCGTGAGTGAAGAAAGAATGTGAGGCATGTCTGGTCAGGCCGGGACACTTTATGAGGGATAAACTCTGGTTAATTTAATTCTGGGTTCATTGAGAATGGATTTTAATCAGAATAGTATGTGTAACAGTACTGTGTGCAATAAGCATCAATGTATGTTTTTAAACAGTTGTATATTGCACATTTCAGCAAATCTAGTAAGTCACCCGTGTATTCTATGCATATGGAAAATTCATATACTGTGCACAGTGTACATACTATATACTGCAGAAATAGTAAGACTAGTATGCTATTCCAAAGAGGCTACATCAAAATATAATATTTTGTGAGTTTATATGACCTAAAATAGTTTAGAATTAACCAGATAGTCAGCAAAAGTTTGACAACGATTTCTAACCAGATCCAAATGTGTTCAGTGTGTCTGAACACGTGTTCAAATGTCTGTGAATCTGACCTTTTGATCCGACAGTCGGCGTGATGAAAGCATTACTAGTTCATGAGGTGATAGTTCACAGCTGTTGTTTGATCAGCCCGTGGCATGTGTCCATACAGATATACAGTCGAGATCTTAAGGCCTTTGGAAACGTTTTGAAAGTTGCTGCAGATATTTGTGCATATTTCACTCAAAATGCATCACTGTTGTCATTGCATGCGCCGATCCTGAGCTGAAAGATGCATAAAAACAAAAAATAGAAAAAACGTACAAAAAAGTACCATGGCATGGACACCGCCATAATGGTTATACCATGGTATTTCTTAATTAGGTACCATGTGAATACCATGGTATATCAATATGTCATTATTGTGTATATCTACAGTATATATCATTGTATATTTCAACATTACATTGATGGTATCAGACGGTAATACTATGGTATATATCACAGTAGCATGATATTACCATCTGATACCATCACTGTACCACAGTGCCATACATTTTCATTTCTTCAATACTTTATCTTGTCTACCAGTGATAAAGTGGCCACTGATTTGCAGTATATTTTTTAACTCTCTTCCAGGTGCGTTTTTTATTCCATATCTGATCTTCCTCTTCACTTGCGGTATTCCCGTGTTCTTCCTGGAGATCGCTCTGGGTCAGTACACAAGTGAAGGAGGAGTCACCTGTTGGAGAAAGATCAGTCCACTGTTTGAAGGTGAAACATTGTTTCTCATCTTATAAACAAACTTAAACGAAACATTTCTTTAATGATTTACAGAACCTTCACATCAAACAACTCTTTCTTATCAAGAAACATTTTTTGCTGTATACTGTAGGGCTCTTGAGCTGCTGAATAGTACTTTGGAGATTATTGAAGTTCTTAAGGTTTCATTAAAGGTTCTTCAGATCAGCGTTTTAGTTTCTGGGTTCTTTAAAGCACTAGTTGATGCTTTTCTAAAGATTTAGACTAGAGTATAAGAAGTAGAACTTGAAAAGGTTCTCCTCTGACATCAGGCTGTAAAACAATTTAAAGAGTTCAGAGTATTTTGATATTCTGCTCTACTTCACAATAAAGATGATTATGGGATGTCTCTCTATAGGTATTGGATACGCAACTCAGGTCATTGTGGCTCTGCTGAATTTCTATTATATAATAGTTCTGGCCTGGGGAATATTTTACCTGTCCAACTCTTTCTCCTGGAACCTGCCGTGGTCTTCCTGCAACAACACTTGGAATACAGGTGATGTACCTTATCCATCCAAACATCCATCCATCAAAACATCCATCAGTCCATCCATCCATCCAAACATTCATCTATCTATCCACCCAAACATCCAATCTACCCAAACATCCATCCATCAATCAGACCAAACCTCCATCCATCAATTTAAACATTCATCAGTCCATCTACCCACCCAAACATCCATTCATTCACCCAAACCTCCATCTATCCATCATTTCATCCATCCAAACATTCATCCACCTATCCACCAAAACATCCATCCATACAAACATTAATCTATCCATCCATCCATTCATCCATCCAAACATTCATCCATCAACCCAAAACCCCATCCATCCATTCAAACATTCATCAATCCATCTATCCATCCATCAAAACATTCATCCATCCACCAAAATCTCCATCCATCCAAACATTCATCCATCCTCCATCCAAACATCCATCCATCCACCCAAACATTCATCCATCTATTCACCCAAACATCCATCCATCCTAACACTAAACATTGATCCATCCAAACATCCATCCATCCATCTGTCCTCACACCTAGAAGTCAATCCATCTATCCATCCATTCAAACATCCATCCATCCAGCAAAACATTCATCCGTCTATCCACACATACATTCAATCCATCCAAACATCTAAACATCCATCCATCTAAACATGCATCCATCTATTCACCCAAACATTCATCAACCCAAACATCTAAAGATCCATCCATACAAACATCTAAACATCCATCTATCCATCCATCCAAACATCCTTCCTTCCATCCACACAAACATCTATCCATCCATCCAGCCATCCATCCGTCCATTCAACCAAACCTCCATCCATTCATCATTCCATCCATCCAAACATTCATCCATCTATCCACCCAAACATCCATCCATTCAAACATTAATCCATCCATCCATCAAAACATTCATCCATCTATCCACCCAAACATCCAATCCACCCAAATACCCATTCATCCAAAAACCTCAACCTCCATCCATTCATCCATCCAAACATTCATCCATTCAAACATTCATCAGTCCATCTATCCATCCATCAAAGCATCCATCCATCCTCCATTCAAACACCCATCCATCCACCAAAACATCCATCCATCCATCCAAACACGTAAACATTGATCCATCCAAACATCCATCCATTCAGACATCCATCCATCTGTCCTCCCACCTAAATATCAATCCATCCATCCATCCATTCAAACATCCATCCATACATCAAAACATTCTTCCATCTATCCACACAAACATTCAATCCACCCAAACATATCAAAATCCATCCATCCATTCATCCATCCAAACATCCATCCATCCGCCCAAACATCCATCTATCCAAACACCTAAACATTGATCCATCTAAATATGCATCCATCTATCCACCCAAACATTTATCAACCCAAACATCTAAAGATCCATCCATCCAAACATTCATCCATCCATCCAAACATCTAAACATCCATCTATCCATCCAAACATTTATTTACTATCCACCCAAACATTTATCCATCTAAACATCCATCCAACCAACCAACCAACCCTTAACACTGATTTAAAGTATTCAGAGTACATAAATCCTTCAAACTTTTGAGATTTTTAAACAAGGCTTTGACAAGCCAACATCAAAGTTTGTCTTGATTAACTTTTCATTCAGATTTAGGTTCATAAATTCTCCTCTACATGGTCATTTTGAGGGTTTTGCGAGGTTCTTGCAACATGAAGTCTTCCAAGTCAAACAGATTCCAGAATCCCAATTGTGCTACTTTTTTTTTTTTTAGATTCCTGCGTAGAATTTCAAAGAAGAAATGAATCTGTTGACCAAAGTCACCTTGAAAACGCAACATCACCTGTGATTGAATTTTGGGAGTAAGTTTTAGAAGTATCTTCATCTCTGTTTTCTTGCATGGTGGTGACCTCTCATGTTCTCTCCATTTTTGTTGAGTTTTGTTTGTTTTGTTTTTTTGTTTGTTACATATACAACGTTTTTTTTTTTTTTCGGTTGCTTTGTCATGTTCTAGAGCCTGATATGTCCTGCTTATATATGTACTGCTCATGGCAGACGGAGAGTTTTACGGATCTCCTCTGGAATCGATGAGATTGGGACATTACACTGGGATCTGGTGCTCTGTCTGCTGGTGGCCTGGGTTCTGTGCTACTTCTGTATCTGGAAGGGTGTGAAGTCCACAGGCAAGGTATATGTTAAGATGCCGTTTGAGATAAATAACTGGATTCATGATATGTCCCAAAAATATGTTTGTTTTGGCCATATCACCTAATGTAGTCACTTTGAGTGGTCAGTCAATTTTTGTTTTGAATGGCTAATGCTGATATTTAGAGAACAGTGTGGAAGATGGCTGACATAATACAGATATATTCAATACAGTGTAATGATTCCAAATAAGATGTGCATATAATTACTTAAATTTATTCTATCTATCTATCTGTCTGTCTGTCTGTCTGTCTGTCTGTCTGTCTTTCTATCTATCCATGAGAATGTAGAATCATTCTGACTGTTTCTGAAGACGCAAGAGTTAGCAATTAGCTTCATGCTGTTTTCCTGTTACTCAACAGGTGGTGTACTTCACTGCAACCTTCCCGTATGTGATGCTTTTGGTTTTACTCATCAGAGGGGTCACGCTGCCCGGAGCGTCCCGCGGGATCCAGTTCTATCTTTATCCCGATCTGGGAAGGTTAGCCGATCCACAGGTATTCTAACTACACTAAAGTAGGGTAACTAATAGGATAATAGTTATTTTCCTAACTAGCTTTCCTTCTACCCTTGCATAAAATTACCATGGTGTTCCCTGCTGAAAAAGCATTTAAAAAACCCTGCCTAAGCTGGTTTCCACGGTTTTCATGGCTAGGAAGGGCCAGTAAAGTCAGCAAGGACACACTATTTTCTCAAAGTGTGTGTTTGATAATTCCTTTGGAACAAACCCCAAATGTTTTTCTTAAACACACGGTGTTTGAAAGGTTGAAAGGTCACGTAATTTGTCTATCCAGGTGCTTTAGTCGTGACCCAGTGCAGGATGCTCTGCAGGGAAGTCCTGTTTTCTGCCCTCATTTGAACTTTTGAACTCATTTTCACAGCTGTGTCAAAAAATGACCCCCCATTCCACCCCACGTGATATCTGAGAACATGATATGACATGGCCACCCAGACATATCTCAGCATTTTCAACTACAGATAAAACTGCTTAAACTTCTTCAGGAAAATCTCTTTCTAGTCAACAAGAGCATTTTTGGTTGGATTTGAGAGATAAACATCGTTGTCTTTGATTTTTCGCAACCCATTTGACATGTGATGCAAATTTAAGTGAAACGAGAAAAAAATGTTGGGTGGGACTTTATTTTATGCATCGTGACTTGATGGGATGGTTAAAAGTGGTCTCTATATGACAGGTGGTAGAAACAAGAGGGCTTGGTGACACCAGCAAAATCGGAAAGTTGTTTCAGAGGTGGAGCAAGTTATTATATTTTGATAAAAGATTACAAAGAAAAACTTTTTCTTCAGAAAAACGTGCACAGATGAATTGTTAACAGTAAGCCCAGGAACAAGTATTAAGAAAGTAAATAGGATCAATTTTGATTTCATGTTGACTTTAACCTCAAATAAAACAGCTTAATGCTTCTGGTAAGTCTCTTTCTGTTTAATAAGAGCATTGTGGTTCACTGTGTCTTTTGTTCTTAGGTGTTTAAAAATGAGGCCAATTTAACGAGAGCTTTTGGGTTTCCGTAAACAACTGGGCAAAGTTTGAAAAAATCGGTGATGCAATGCTCCTAAAACTTTAGCATTACGGGTAACATTTTCTAAGTGTTGCGTCTTGTTCAGACATCCGTGATCCAGGTCCAGTGGCTGTGGACCTCTGATGATAAATGTGAGGTTTTAATGAAAGTGTGTGGAATTTTCTCAAGGAAAGACACCAGTTGTGTAGCCATGAGAACATGGTGTCAACAAAGAGCCATATTTGTTTTAAATACATGCTGCATTCAGAATGTTTAACTCATTTTACAATGATGTGTACAGTATGTAGGCCTATGTTGGATTTCCACATATACTTGTTAGTGGTGTTTAGTGTTAGCAATTTGAACAAACTCCTAACACTAAGGTATTAAACTCATCCTGCACCGTTCATGCTATATACATGAATGCCTCAAATCATGCAGCTTGTTTTGGAGAGGTGTGCTATTACAACAACCTAGTAACCACCCAAAACACCCTAGCAACTGCACAGAAGCAGGGTAACAACTCAGAACACTTTAGCTACTGCATAGCAACATGCTAACATGCTAAAAACCATTCAGAACACCCTGGCAACTGCATAGCAACATGCTAACAAATCAGAACACCTTAGCAACTGCATAGTAACATGCTAGCATGCTAAAACCACTCAGAACACCTTAGTAACTGTATAGCAACATCCAAACATGCTAAAAAAACACACAGTACACCTTATCAACTGTATAGCAACATGCTAGCATGCTAAACAACTCAGGCCACTCTAGCAACTACATAGCAGCATGCTAGCATGCTAACAAAAACACTCAGAACACTCTAACAACTGCACAGCAACATGGTAACAACTCAGAACACCTTACCAACTGCATAGTAACATACTAACATGTTTAAAACCATTCACAACACCCTGGCAACTGCACAGCAACATGGTAACAACTTTGAACACCTTAGCAAATGCATCGCAACGAGGTCATTCCTATGTTTCCAGGGTCCTATGTTCCCCAGATTTATAGGGTCTAATGTTCCCATGGTCCTGTGTTCCCCATATTTATATGGCAGATAATGAACACATGACAAATGGTCCTATGTTGCCATGGTCCTATGTTCCCCAGATTTATATGGCACATAATGAACACATGACAAAGGGTCCTATGTTCCCCAGATTTATAGGGTTTGGGTTAAGGTTAGGGTTAATATTTTATGAAATAAATATTATATGGATAATATTTATGAAATATTTTAACTTGAAACAGGTCAAATTTGAATCGAACACAATAGGAGGGTTAATGAGTGTTAACAGAATATTGAAATGGGGAACATAGGACCATGGGGACATAGATACACTCCCCATAGCAACATGCTAGCATGCTAAAAACCACTCGGAATTCTTTAGCAACTGCATAGCAACATGCAAACATGCTTAAAAAAATACACAGAACACCTTAGCAACTGCATAGCAACATGCAAACATGCTTAAAAAAAATACACAGAACACCTTAGCAACTGCATAGCAACATGCAAACATGCTTAAAAAATACACAGAACACCTTAGCAACTGCACAGCAACATGCTAGCATGCTTAAAAACCACTCGGAACTCCTTAGCAACTGCATAGCAACATGCAAACATGCTTAAAAAAATACACAGAACACCTTAGCAACTGCACAGCAACATGCTAGCATGCTTAAAAACCACTCGGAACTCCTTAGCAACTGCATAGCAACATGCTAGCATGCTAATCCATTCAGACCACTATAGCAATTACATAGCATCATGCTAGCATTTAAAAAAAACACTCAGAACACTCGAGCAACATGCATAACAACATGCTAACTTGCTAAACCACGCAGAATACCCTAGCAACAGCACAGCAACATGGTAATAACCCAGAACACCTTACCAACTGCACAGCAACATGCTAACATGTTAAAAACATTCACAACGCCTGGCAACTGCACAGCAACATGGTAACAACTCAGAACACCTTAGCAAATGCATAGCAACATGCTAAAAACTACTCAGAACACATTAGCAACTGCTTAGCAACGTGCTAGCATGCTAAAAAAACACTCTGAACACCTTAGCCAAAGCAAAGCAACATGCTAACATGCTAAACCACTCAGAACACCTTAGCAAATTCCTGGAAACCACCCACAACACTCTAGTGCAAGGGTTTTCAACAGGGGGTCCGTGACCCCCAGGGGTCCCTTACTAAAAAATCGAAACTAGCTACAAACTTTCTGCTCGTTATTTTCACATGCAAGTGAGCTTTTGATTCGCTGCAAATGTTGGCCAGAAGTTTGCAGGTCTTCACCGGTAGTGGTGAATCTCTGGCAAACCTTTGGCATCAATTAACAATTTGCCGCAAGTTTGTCGCAAAGCTCATTTGCATGTGAAAATTATCAATGGCGAATTTGTGGCCATTTTGCGGCAAATTTGCCATGAACACTTGATTTTTTGTAAGGGATCCGTGGTGTTATTGTTTGATCCACCATTAGCACTCCTGTGAGAGAAGTCTAAGTATTTTATTCCATCGACATTAAAGTCCCTCACACCTGCATACCAAATCTTCTTTCTTGCAGTTATCCTTGCTTATATTCACGCATCCTGTTGTATTTAGTTAAGAACTGATTGGAACGCTTAACATTATTAAAGTGTGACGAACTGCACTAGTCAGCAGAAGTGCAAAACGCGACACACATCAGATTGAGCGGCGCTGCAGTGGAGGGTTGCTAAAGTAAACGCGTCTGCTTTGCGTTGGTCGCACTGTGTGGCTGAGCAGATGACAGCCTACAGTTTCTTGTATATTAGTAGCTTTTTGGGTTCAGAACAAAACCTACTTGCCTGGAGTTAATAAATAGTCTCTGCTGAGATTATCAAAATGGCATACACAGTCCTTTATTACACACACAAGACAGTGATTCTCAAATCAACATAGTTAAAGATGCATTCAGTAATTTTTTCCTAGTTTTAAAAGTTTTACTCATTTTTTTTTCTTATCCCCTTTTTCTCCCAATTTGGAGTGCCCAATTCCCACTACTTAGTAGGTCCTCGTGGTGGTGCGGTTACTCACCTCAATCCGGGTGGTGGAGGACAAGTCTCAGTTGCCTCCGCTTCTGAGACCGTCAATCCGCACATCTTATCACGTGGCTCATTGTGCATGACACCGCGGAGACTCACAGCATGTGGAGGCTCATGCTACTCTCCACGATCCACGCACAACTTACCACATGCCCCATTTAGAGCAAGGACCCCTCATCGCAACCACGAGGAGGTTACCCCATGTGACTCTACCCTCCCTATTAACCGGGCCAATTTGATTGCTTAGGAGACCTTGCTGGAGTCACTCAGTAGGGGTGGTAGTCAGCGTCAATACTCGCTGAGCTACCCAGGCCCCCAAAAGTTTTACTCCTAATGAAATGAACAGTACTTTAAAATCGACCACTCACATGAGATAAAGACTCCATATTAGTAACCTAATAAAAGTTGTATTATTCTGCTTGGACAGGGTATGTCTGTTTGTGTGTCTGTGAAAACATCTGTCTGTCTTTTTCTTTCTTTAGGTGTGGGGTATGGCACAATGGTTAACAAGGAAAATTAAAAATGTCACTTTAAGTCAAACATGTTGCAGACCCTTGCTGTTCTTCGTTTAATTATTATTTCAATGGCTTTGCAATTTAAACATCATAAAGTATGTACTTACAATAGACTAAAATGCAACACTCAATTTTATACAATATATAATGGGGGTTCTGGCTCCGTCTCTCTACCCACCAAGGGGTCCTTGGCCCGAAAATGGTTGAAGACCCCTGCTCTAGTGTCTTTTTATGATGTTCATTTCCATAAGGTCGCTATTTTCTTCGATTAACTTCTTTATAGTGCAAAAGTTATATCACTAATGTGGGTGTGACATGTGTTGCTTCATGCCTCCATAATGTTGGACTAACATAATGTTTTGCATCATAAGAACTTCGACAGATCTGCATCACCCGTGGCAACACACAAGCTACCTGCGTTACGAAAACACAGACGGCTTTGTTTCATGTCAGTCTGAGATTGACATGTTAAAAGGAAACTAGCATGTTTTTCCCAGAGCATGTTAAAACCTGTTTCAGTCATTTTAAGGCTAATAAAATAGCAATTACAAAAGCTCTAGGAATCCTACAAAAGCATCTCATCTGTCATCTTGTTCATTCAAGCATTTGCCTTGAAGCCAAATTGTGGGTTAATGCAGCTAAAGACATCACAGATAATTTCACCGAACATTTGAGATGGTTCTGCTGCAGCATATATTGTGTCGTTGTTTTTTAATATGCCGTGAGGATTTGATTTAGTTATTCAGTATGTCCTCATAGCACATGTTGAATTGCTTGGCTGAGAAAAAACATGATGATGAATGCTGTAGATATTTCATCCATTGTTGGTTCCACTTACAGGCTCCAATTTGAAAAACCACAAGCTGTTAAAGTCAATTAGTTGTCTCTCTCAGGGTTTATCTAGATCAACAGAGTACACAATAAGTAATATATGACAGACACTACAGTATGCCAAACAATTTACAATTTACACAGTATAAGGGCAAAGTAAAACAAATGATGAAATATACAGCTAAAGGACTTGGCTCCTCTTGGTGTTTCAGGTATGGATGGATGCGGGCACACAGATCTTTTTCTCTTACGCCATCTGTCTGGGCTGTCTTACTGCACTCGGCAGCTACAACAAATACAACAACAATTGCTACAGGTACAGAAGATTTTGCAGTATATTGATTACGGATTAGGACATCTAGGATCTCAGTTTTGGGTCATCATAATGTTTGTACTCACTATTTGTATATGCATATTTGACCATTTGAACGCTCTATAGAGAATACAGTAGTGATGTCCGCTTTTTCTTAACACAGTTGCTTTCTCTCTATTTTTTGTATATAGGGATTCTTTGGCCTTGTGTTTTCTCAACAGCGGAACCAGTTTTGTCGCTGGTTTTGCCATCTTCTCGATTCTCGGCTTCATGTCTTACGAGCAGAACGTTCCGATTTCAGAAGTGGCAGAATCCGGTAGGTGGTATCATTGTTCCCATGTGTTTGGAAAATCAGTATAACCATTGCCACAGACACTTTCATACATCAAACCACATTTCCAGTAAAGGTACCACATCAAAAACTAAATAGCACAGATGTATTTGTACTGGATGCACAATGTCGGCAATGCTGTTTATATTGGCAGCATTTTCTAGCTAGCTAATTCAAGATAATTTCTATGTGCGGCTCGTCTATATGGGCAGGTAGGGCAGAGCCCCACCTAACTATTCATCTACTTGAAAACATAGATCCATACTATAAACTGCCAATAATGCAATTTGTTTGCCCGTATATATGCTCAAATTGCTGCCATATGTATTTAAAAGCAGGCCTAGTATACGTTTTGATCCTATTTTTAAGTCGTAATGTAGTTGAAAGCTCCGTAACACAGCGTTTCATATAGATATACAAGCATGTGGGGCAGAGAGTCTGCTGCCCTCCCGAACTCCACAGCGCCCCTTAGTTTTCCCAATGGAAATCTGTGGTCAAATATGATACTGCAACGAGCCCTCATTGAGATCCATTGGGGCAGAAATAAATCTGCCCATAAATGTAGTGCCAAACCAAAGGTAACCTTAGTATTAGTGCACGCCAGCAGTGTGACAGATTGCGAACATGGCGAGCACTTGGTCTAAAACATTGTTTGGCAATCAAATTATAAGGGTAGGTGATAAGACATTGTATGTTTTGATTGACGACAAATTGTATGTCAAAAAGCCTTGGCTCTTGAAACTTTCTGTTTTAAATTTACTGTGATTTAAAACGTTGTTTACAACATATACTGTATTTACTAAATGTTTTCGAATATATTCTGGCCAGATATACTGTATTGTATATAGTTTGCCATATGGGCTTGTGTCTTGTGTGGTCTCTCTCAGGTCCTGGTTTGGCGTTCATCGCGTATCCGCGGGCTGTGTCCATGATGCCCATCTCACCGCTGTGGGCCTGTTTCTTCTTCATAATGATTGTTCTGTTGGGATTAGACAGCCAGGCAAGAACCAGTATAAATATCACATAATATTTTGACCTTTGACAGTGTGATATTTCAACAGTTGTTACTGTACAGTATCAGTTAAAAACAAACAGTTCTGAACCTCTTTCTGTCCCTATCCAGTTTGTGTGTGTGGAGAGTCTGGTCACGGCTATGGTGGACATGTACCCGTCTGTGTTCCGCCGAAAGAACCGCAGAGAACTGCTCATCCTTGCCGTGGCTGTCGTGTCCTTCCTCGTGGGTCTGATTATGCTCACAGAGGTACAGTACATTCTATTTGGATGTTTTAGAATACTATATACTAAACTAATGCACAATAACCCAGAATACAATGATAATATAAGTGGCAAAAACGGAACCTGTAGCACCAAACAATGAGAAATTATGATTTTAATTATTATATACATTTTATAATGTCTGTTTAATCTCAAGTAAACATCTTTTGAAGGTTTGTGTGTGTGTGTGTGTGTGTGTGTGTGTGTGTGTGTGTGTGTGTGTGTGTGTGTGTGTGTGTGTGGATTAATTAATTTCTTATCTAGTTTCAAATCTTGCTAACCATCATTCGCTAATTCACATGTTTTGGACAGATTTATAACCATTCTAACCATATCTGTGTCTCTCTCAGGGTGGAATGTATGTCTTCCAGCTGTTTGATTACTATGCAGCGAGTGGAATGTGTTTGCTCTTTGTTGCTGTTTTTGAGACAGTCTGCATTGCCTGGATATACGGTAAGACTGCTGTTATACCTCTGTATCTATAAAAAATAGTTCAGTATAATTTAAAAAATACTATATGTACCTAATATTTGTATATGTATTTTTATGGTTATTAGAGTATGCTTATTGTCATACTGTATATTCGTAACATGCTAGTAATTTAGTGATTAGTTGATTTGAACAAACTCCTAACACTAAGGTATTAAACTGATCCTGCACCGTTTATGCTACATACACGAATGCCTCAAATCATGCAGCTTGTTGTGTAGAGGTGTGCTATTACAACAAACTAGTAACCACCCAGAAAACACCAGCAGCTGCACAGCAACAGGGTAACAACTCAGAACACCTTAGCAACTAGATAGCAACATGCAAACCTGATATTTACCAATGTATCAAATTACACAAGCAGCAAAGTACACGCACTGACAGAAGATGTTTAATTGCAGGTAGCAAATATAATGTGCATGGTGGGTAACTGTAAGACGTCTCACATTTGGAATGACACAAGAAACGCGTTAGACACACAGACACGTGCTTGAAGAAACACACTTTATTATATTTGTAAGAACAGATGACAGAAAAGCTGTCTATGCGCATGTCTGATGCGCTGTTTGTTTGATGCGTGCAGTATGTAAAGGGTTCTCACTCTTTCTTTGTTTCAGTCTTCTGAAAAAAAATTACAAGAATAGTATCGTCTATAAGAATGCTTCAAATGACCTCAGACGGGTTGACGATGTAATTAGATATTGTGATATATAAAATAAAAATATCGTGAACATTTTTCTTGCATATTGCCCCATAGGAGGGAACAAAACGAATTTATTCACACACATTCAAAGTCATTACCCTTCCGAAGCAACTAAACTGAGTCCTGGGATGAAAGGCTGCATAGCCACATGCTAAAACCACCCATAACGCCTTAGTAACTGCATAACGACATGTTAAAAACCACTCAGAACTTATCAGCAACTACATAGCAACATGCCAACTTGCTAAAACAACTCATAACGCCTTAGTAACTGCAAAGCAACATGCTAACGTGCTAAAACCCGCTCAGAACACCTTATCAACTGCATAGCAACACGCTAACATGCTAAAACCAGTCATTACACCTTAGTAACTACATAGCAACATGCCAACATACTAAAACCACTCATAACGCCTTAAACTTCATAGCTATATGCTAACATGCTAAAAATCACACAGAACACCTTAGCAACTGCTTAGCAACATGCTAACATGCTAGAAAAACAGTCGTAACCCAATAAAAACTATAGCAACATGCCAACATGCTAAAACCACTCATAACACCTTAGTAACTGCATAACAACATGCTCAAAACCATTCAGAACACTTCAGCAACTATATAGCAACATGCCAATTAGCAACTGCATAGCAACATGCTAACATGCTAAAAACCATTCGGAACACCTTAGCAGCTCTTTAGGAACATGTTAACATACTAGAAAAACAGTCTTAACACCTCAGCAACTACATGGCAAAATGCCAACATGTTAAAACCATTCATACCTCCTTAAAATCCATAGCTATATGCTAACATGCTAAAATAAAACACTCACAACACCTTAGCAACTGCTTAGCAACATACTAACATGCTAGGAAAACAATCTTAACACTATAGCAACATGCCAACATGCTAAAACCACTCATAACGCCTTAGTAACTGCATAACAACGTGTTAAAAGCCATTCAGAACACATTAGTAACTGCATAGCCACATGCTAAAACCACCCATAACGCCTTAGTAACTGCATAACAACATGTTAAAAACCATTCAGAACACATCAGCAACTACATAGCAACATGCCAACATGCTAAAACCACTCATAACGTCTTAGTAACTGCAAAGCAACATGCTAACGTGCTAAAACCCACTCAGAACACCTTATCAACTGCATAGCAACACGCTAACATGTTAAAACCAGTCATTACACCTTAGTAACTACATAGCAACATGCCAACATACTAAAACCACTCATAACGCCTTAAACTTCATAGATATATGCTAACATGCTAAAAATCACACAGAACACCTTAGCAACTGCTTAGCAACATGCTAACATGCTAGAAAAATAGCCGTAACCCCTTAACAACTATAGCAACATGCCAACATGCTAAAACCACTCATAACACCTTAGTAACTGCATAACAACACTTCAGCAACTACATAGCAACATGCCAATTAGCAACTGCATAGCAACATGCTAACATGCTAAAAACCATTCAGAACACCTTAGCAGCTCCTTAGGAACATGTTAACATACTACAAAAACAGTCTTAACACCTCAGCAACTACATGGCAAAATGCCAACATGTTAAAACCATTCATGCCTCCTTAAAATTCATAGCTATATGCTAACATGCTAAAATAAAACACTCACAACACCTTAGCAACTGCTTAGCAACATACTAACATGCTAGGAAAACAATCTTAACACTATAGCAACATGCCAACATGCTAAAACCACTCATAACGCCTTAGTAACTGCATAACAACACTTCAGCAACTACATAGCAACATGCCAATTAGCAACTGCATAGCAACATGCTAACATGCTAAAAACCATTCGGAACACCTTAGCAGCTCCTTAGGAGCATGTTAACATACTAGAAAAACAGTCTTAACGCCTCAGCAACTACATGGCAAAATGCCAACATGTTAAAACCATTCATACCTCCTTAAACTTCATAGCTATATGCTAACATGCTAAAAAACCACTCAGAACACCTTAGCAACTGCTTAGCAACATGCTAACATGCTAGAAAAATAATCTTAACACTATAGCAACATGCCAACCTGCTAAAACCACTCATAACGTCTTAGTAACTGCATAACAACATGTTAAAAGCCATCCAGAACACATAATAACTGCATATCCACATGCTAAACCACTCATAACGCCTTAGTAACTGCATAACAACATGTTAAAAACCATTCAGAACATATCAGCAACTACATAGCAACATGCCAACATGCTAAAACCACTCATAACGCCTTAGTAACTGCAAAGCAACATGCTAACGTGCTAAAACCCACTCAGAACACCTTATCAACTGCATAGCAACACGCTAACATGCTAAAATCAGTCATTACACCTTAGTAACTGCATAGAAACATGCCAACATGCTAAAACCACTCATAACGCCTTAGTAACTGCAAAGCAACATGCTAACGTGCTAAAACCCACACAGAACACCTTAGCAACTGCATAGCAACATGCTAAAACCAGTCATTACACCTTAGTAACTGCATAGCAACATGCCAACATGCTAAAACCACTCATAACACCTTAGCAACTGCATAGCAACATGCTAAAATGCTGAAAACCATCTTAAACACCTTAGCAACTGCATAGCCACATGCTAACATGCTAAAAGCCACTCAGAACACATTAAAAACTGAATAACAACACGCTAACATACTAAAAACCACTCAGAACACCTTAGCAACTGCATAGCCACATGCTAACATGCTAAAAGCCACTCAGAACACATTAACAACTGAATAACAACATGCTAACATACTAAAAACCACTCAGAACACCTTAGCAACATGCTAACACACTAAAAGCCACTCAGAACACCTTCGCAACTGCATAGCGATGTGCTAACATGCTAGAAACCACTCAGAACACCTTAGCAACTGCATAAAAATCAAACTCTATTGTGAGTCGAGTCCCTGTGCACTTTGCGTGTGGAGCACTATTTGTACGACACAGATTGGCTGTCTTTGTTTGAAATCATTTTCTTATGAGTTTTAAGATTAAGATGCTGCCTTAGAAGACAGCAAGGCAACTCACTAGGTTTTGGAACAGAGTTTATCTGTTATTGTTTATGTGATTCAGGCTTTAGGTCATTTCTTTGCATGTTTTGTGATTTTTCAGGTGCTAATCGATTCTATGATAATATTGAGGATATGATCGGTTATCGTCCAGGGCCGTATATTAAATACTGCTGGATGTTCTTCACCCCGGCCACATGTTTTGTAAGTCTTTTATTACCTTCAGAGCTTTTTAAACTAAGTCAGTGGTTCTTAACTGGAAACAAGACAAAAAAGTCTGCAGAACATTATTGTGTCTAGTTTAAAAGATATTTGTGCTTGTATTATATAAGTAGCTCCTGTAACAACACAAGGGCTTGTCGTATATAATGCAACTGTGCTGTAGTGCACTTTTAAGTGTTCATTTCATTTTAAAGACAGATCAATACTATTCAATTTTTAGTTCTATAATAAACCTTTCTGATCTGATTTTCACCAATGTTTCTTTCTTGGCAGGGTACATTTGCGTTCTCTCTGATCAAATACACTCCTCTGAAGTATAATAATGTGTATGTATACCCGTGGTGGGGTTACGCTCTCGGCTGGCTGCTCGCTCTCTCCTCGATGGTCTGTATCCCGCTGTGGGTAATTTCTAAACTGAGCACGGCCAAAGGTTCACTCAGAGAGGTAAGTAATGGTGTCTCAATCTGGTAACCTGGACGTAACAGAGAAAAGTTTTAATGCTTTCTGGCACTTTTGTGGAACAGTGTTGTTTCAGGCGTTCAAACTGGAATTCTACCATAATGCTTACTGCTAAAGACCACCTGATAATGTTTTTATTACCAATACTGATAAAAATCACTTAGTATTTACAAGAACTAATAAACTGAACCGATTTTAATTATTGTCTTAATCAGCATTAGACTACAAAAAAAAAAAAAAAAAAAAAAAAAAAACATAATATGCATTAGGAATATATTAATATTAATGAAAGTAAATAAATAAATAGGCTATTGTTATTTATGCCAGAAACATTTATTTTGCATTTTTTAATCAAATTTTGTGTACTAAATAATAATAGTAATTATTATTATTTTAATAAATAATAATAATAAATATTATTAGTTTATTTATTATTATTATTATTATTATTATTATTATTATTATTTATTTATTTATTTATGCAATTATGCCAAAAACAATTATTTTGCAAATTAATCCAATTTTGTGAAAAATTTATTTTTAATAGTAATAATAATACCAATAATACCTTATTAATATCATTACTGTTATTATTATCATTTATTAAAATTAGTATTAATTATTTATTTATGCCAAATACCATTATTTTGCATTTATAATCCAATTTTGTGTAAAAATATCTTACTAAAAAGTAATAATAGTAATTATTTTAATAAACAATAATCATAAATATTATTAATGTTATATTATTATTATTATTATTATTATTATGCATTTATGACATTATGCCAGAAACCATGCGAGTCAATTTTTCCAAATCTTATTAATAGTAATAATAATAATAATAATAATAATAACAATAATACAAATTAATATAATTACTGTTATTATTATTATTATTTATTGAAATAATTTTCATTTTATTTTATTTATTTATGTCAGAAACCATTATTTTACATTTCAAATCCAATTTTGTATAAACATGCCCATTCAAATAATGAGTTGTGAGGGAAATGTTAGAAATCATGGTTGATGGGAGGTCAAATCGAGCGCATTGCATTGTGGGATACAGTATTCTACACAATTTGCTTTGGTTGTGTTTTGCACATTTTAAAAAATGTAGTATGGAATCAGGGTATTCCATGCAATCAAAAAAATTGCCACACTGTGCACAGTATACATTCTGCAAAAATAATATGGGTAGTATGCTGGTATCTTATTCCAGAAATACCTATTTCTCTTTCTCTGTTCTTTATTTTGTCTTCAGCGTTTTCATGAGCTCACCATGCCCTCTCCTGACCTGGCCAAGACCAAACGTGAGCAGGAGAAACTTCAGGCCATTTTTGTGGCTGATGGTGACAGTCTTCGCCAGCGAAGTGCCCCGACCAAAGACGGGTATTTCCCTGTCAGTGAGAAGGAGTCGCACTGTTAGCCCCACCCCGAAAGCCATGGAACTGTGATGGACCAGTGTGTTTCCCAGATGGTGGTCCTTCTAAACTTCCCATGATACCTCACAATACTGGCAGCCAAATAAACTATACAGAGATGCCAGGGTGATGTTTGACCTCCATAGGTTAATGAGAGGATTTTAAGAGCTTCTTTTGATTTCATATTTGCTCTTGTAGGACAAGAGTGCATGAAGTGTTGGTTAGTGTCAATATTATAGATAATAGAAAGAAAATGTCAACATTAAAACCTATTTACTATTACTTCCGTAATGTCACATATTTTCAAGTGGCACAGGATATTCAAGAAAAAATGTCGAGCAAAGCATGTTATGAACATCTCCAGGTCATATAGTTCACCCCTAAATCAAAAGAAAGGAATAAGAAATGATATGGTGTTGGCATTCCTATTCATCCCTAAGGCAGGATTGGGAACTGAGAACCAGTGCTTATTCGGATACTGTTTTTAAAAACATTCAGTTCCGCTAACGGCTCTTGAATGTTCATTTTCCTGCCGATGTGGAGGGAAGCCATACTAAAATACTCTCAAAGTGTTTTCTCTATACTGAATCTTATTCACAGTTACTTTTGATTTTAGACGGGAATGATAACAAGGATGAGAGGGATAGAATCCCAGATCAAATCTTATTTTCCACAACTAATTTTTTCTGGAGTTGTTTTGTCTACTGAAACGTTTTGGAAAGATATATTCAATGTGCTCCCTAGTGGAAAAACCAGCTTAAGCTGGTAGCTGTGTTTTAGAACATGGTGGTTTAGGGTGGTCATAAGCTGGTCATCAGCTGGTTGACCAGCTACCATCTTCCAAAAACCAGCTTGACCCGCTAGAGCTGGTATGACCAGCTGATCGTAAAATGGTAGCTGGTCGACCAGCAAATGTCCAGCTTGGACCAGTTTATGACCAGCTTAAACCAGCTACCATGTTCCAAAACACAGCTACCAGCTTGAGATGGGTTTTCCACCAGGAATCATGTTGTAATAATAATACGTTTATTTTATACAGCGCCTTTGTTGAACCCAAGGTCACTTTACATGAGAGCCAATACGTGAAATACTGCAAATGGACAGAAAACAAAATGCATATTATGTTGTAGATGTTTGTACGATAGCTATATTTTTAGAAATAGAAAATAGAAAGAACGAAACCCCTTTAAAAAAACTGTGCAACCCATTTAAAACACGGTAAGTCTGCCCCTCACAG
Source organism: Myxocyprinus asiaticus (assembly GCF_019703515.2). NCBI lineage: Eukaryota > Metazoa > Chordata > Actinopteri > Cypriniformes > Catostomidae > Myxocyprinus > Myxocyprinus asiaticus. The sequence goes on along the minus strand of NC_059389.1, from coordinate 2,363,009 downwards.
TCTCATTATAATTCCCGCCAAAAAAATTAAAGATGGCGCTACTGTTAAGCGCGAAACACAAGAGCGCGAACTGTGTATTGAGGTTCACGTATGAATGACTCATTAAAGTCGGTTCTTTAGATTCTTCAGCGCGAAACAAACAGCGTGACCACCAGTGTAGAACGATTCCTGAATGACTCATTGGTCTCGAATGACTCATTAAAGTCGGTTCTTTAGATTCTTCAGCGCGAAACATACAGCGTGACCACCAGTGTAGAATGATTCCTGAATGACTCATTGGTCTCGAATGACTCATTAAAGCCGGTTCTTTAAAATCATCAGCGCGAAACAAACAGCGCGACCAGTGTAGAACGATTCCCCAACGAATGAATCTGACGAGCCGGTTCTTTTGAATCTATCTTGAATCTACACTATATTGCCAAAAGTATTCGCTCACCCATCCAAATAAATGAATTCAGGTGTTCCAATCACTTCCATGGCCACAGGTGTATAAAATGAAGCACCTAGGCATGCAGACTGCTTCTACAAACATTTGTGAAAGAATGGGCCGCTCTCAGGAGCTCAGTGAATTCCAGCGTGGTACTGTGATAGGATGCCACCTGTGCAACAAGTCCAGTCGTGAAATTTCCTCGCTACTAAATATTCCACAGTCAACTGTCAGTGGTATTATAACAAAGTGGAAGTGATTGGGAATGACAGCAACTCAGCCACGAAGTGGTAGGCCACGTAAAATGACAGAGCGGGGTCAGCGGATGCTGAGGTGCATAGTGCGCAGAGGTCGCCAACTTTCTGCAGAGTCAATCGCTACAGACCTCCAAAGTTCATGTGGCCTTCAGATTAGCTCAAGAACAGTGCGTAGAGAGCTTCATGGAATGGGTTTCCATGGCCGAGCAGCTGCATCCAAGCCATACATCACCAAGTGCAATGCAAAGCGTCAGATGCAGTGGTGTAAAGCACGTCGCCACTGGACTCTAGAGCAGTGGAGACGCATTCTCTGGAGTGACGAATCACGCTTCTCCATCTGGCAATCTGATGGACGAGTCTGGGTTTGGCGGTTGCCAGGAGAACGGTACTTGTCTGACTGCATTGTGCCAACTGTGAAGTTTGGTGGAGGAGGGATTATGGTGTGGGGTTGTTTTTCAGGAGCTGGGTTTGGCCCCTTAGTTCCAGTGAAAGGAACTCTGAATGCTTCAGCATACCAAGAGATTTTGGACAATTCCATGCTCCCAACTTTGTGGGAACAGTTTGGGGATGGCCCCTTCCTGTTCCAACATGACTGCACACCAGTGCACAAAGCAAGGTCCATAAAGACATGGGTGAGCGAGTTTGGTGTGGAAGAACTTGACTGGCCTGCACAGAGTCCTGACCTCAACCCGATAGAGCACCTTTGGGATGAATTAGAGTGAAGACTGCGAGCCAGGCCTTCTCATCCAACATCAGTGTCTGACCTCACAAATGCACTTCTGGAAGAATGGTCAAAAATTCCCATAAACACACTCCTAAACCTTGTGGAAAGCCTTCCCAGAATAGTTGAAGCTGTTATAGCTGCAAAGGGTGGGCCGACGTCATATTAAACCCTATGGATTAAGAATGGGATGTCACTTAAGTTCATATGCGTCTAAAGGCAGGTGAGCGAATACTTTTGGCAATATAGTGTAAGTGCCGTTCCCGAATGAATGACTCGTATGAGTAGGTTCTTTTGAGTGAATCGGACTTCCGTCATTTCTGGCTAGAAACAGAAATCCACAAAGGTATTGCCACAAAATTGAAAGCACAAAATTGTCAAGAATGTCATTGTACGGCGTAGCATTAAGGTATCTCCTCACAGAAATTACTAGAAGAGTAATCTTGTTAATTAGAAGGGGTTATTCACATACTTTTTGCCATATTGTGTAGCGGTTAACTTCTCAATAGACCCTTTGCCCAACAATTGGCAGAGTGGAACAGAATCTAAACAGTAGCTGGATGTTACAACCCCTGGCAAAAATGATGGAGTCACCACACTTAGAGGATGTTCACCCAGCTTTTTACTTCGTAGCAAATAAACAAATCACATATATGACACAAAACAATTTTTGTTTATTAGCTGAACATTCTGGCTTCGTGAAACATCCCTCAAACAAATTAAATTACATTATTTTAATGAATGGCATATTTATTTTCCAGATCAAGTAGAGGAAAAAATGTATGGAATCATCAAAAAAAAAAAAAGAAATTCACAATTAGTACATTGTTGCTTCTCATCTGGCTTTTATGATGGCCTGAATTCTTTGAGGCATGGACTTCACTAATAAAAAAACTATATTCTCCATTAAGCTGGTTCGAACTTTCTCGAATAGCAGTTGACAGATCAGCTTTGCAGGATGAAGCCTTGTCGTGGACCAATTTTTTCAATTTCCACCATAAATTTTCAATTGGATTGAGATCCGGACTGTTTGCTGGTCATGCCATTGAGTAGATAAAAACTTTAACACTCTTTGCTCTGTGGCAAGATGCATTATCATCCTGAAAAATAACTTCATCATCACCAAACCTATTTTCTATCGATGGAATGAGAAAAGTGTCCAAAATTTCAATGTACACCTGTGCATTGACTGTTGAGGTAATGATTGCCATCTCCCCTGGTCCTTTACCTGACATGCAACCCCATATCATAAATGACTGGGGAAATTTGATTGTTTTCTTCAGGCAGTCATCTTTATATGTTTCATTAGAACGGCACCAGACAAAAGTTCCAGCATCTTCGCCTTGGCCAATGTAGATTCGTGATTCATCACCGAATATCTCTTTCATCCAATCATCTACACTCCGTGATTGCTTCTCTTTAGCCCACTGTAGCCTTGTTTTCTTCTAGTGCTGGTTTTCATTTGGCTCTTCTATATGTTAATCCCATTTCATTCAGCCGATTTCTTACAGCTTTGTCACAAACATTGACTCCTGTTGCCTCCCATTTCTTTTGTTGTGCATTTTCTATTTTTTAATTTTTTTATTTTATCCCCTTTTCTCCCAATTTTGGAATGCCCAATTCCCACTACTTAGTAGGTCCTCGTGGTGGTGCGGTTACTCACCTCAATCCGGGTGGTGGAGGACAAGTCTCAGTTGCCTCCGCTTCTGAGACCATCAATCCGCGCATCTTATCACGTGACTCGTTTTGTATGACACCGCGGAGACTCACAGCATGTGGAGGCTCATGCTACTCTCCACGATCCACGCACAACTCACCACGCGCCCCATTGAGAGCGAGAACCACTAATCGTGACCACGAGGAGGTTACCCCGTGTGACTCTACCCTCCCTAGCAACCGGGCCAATTTGGTTGCTTAGGAGACCTGGCTGGAGTCACTCAGCACACCCTGGATTCGAACTCGTGACTCCAGGTGTGGTAGTCAGCGTCAGTACTCGCTGAGCTACCCCCACATTTTCTATTTTCAAGGCATATTGCTTTGAGTTTTCTATCCTGACGCTTTGATGTCTTCCTTGGTCTACCCGTATGTTTTCCTATAATATACTTCCCATTTTGTTTATACTTGCACCAAATTTTAGACACAGCTGACTGGGAACAACCAACTTCTTTTGCCACACTCTGTGTTGGATTTCCTTCTTGAAGGAGTTTTATAATCCTTTCAATTGTTTCAATTGACAACTCTGTTGTTGGGGCCATGTTTCCTTTCAATTAGCCAAGTCCAACAGCTCATTAAGGTCTGTAAGCACTTTTAACTGCAGACTAATTAGCATTTTTAGACTTGTGCTGGTATTTGTTTTAGAAATGCAAATTACAAGGTGATTCCATCATTTTTTCTTCTACTTGATCTGGAAAAAAATATGCCATTAATTAAAATCACGTAATTACATTTGTTTGAGGGATGTTTCACAAAGCCAGAATGTTCAGCTATTAAACAAAGATTGTTTTGTGACATATCTGTGATTTGTTTATTTGCTACGAAGTAAAAAAGCTGGGTGAACATCCTCTAAGTGTGGTGACTCCATTTTTGCCAGGGGTTGTAGAAATGGAAGCTTGTTTCGGTTCAAACAATCAATGCATCTGCTTTCTGAGGAAGCAAACTAGTGTTTTTAGAATCTACATGGATATGCTTCATAAATACAGTAGAATCCGTAGGGTTTTATACTCATATCAACTTTCTTTAGTTTAAATAGCCTATGAATGTTAGAACTTCAACACATCAGATAGTATTAAAGGAAGGCAATGAACAGAAATCAGTTTAAATGGTATGTTTTGTGGTGATATAAAACAATTTACAGTGTTACACAGATTAATACTCAATAATTCGTATGCATTTGAGAATTTTCTGGGATGTCAGCTGATATAAATCATACATTTCTGTATTCCATGATTCTGTATTTTTTATTGTCCTATTGAAACTTTATTAAAACAGTGTTAGTTTGTCATCTAGCATTCACTGTCTAACAGTATAGTATAGTATGTACAGTATATTATGATAAAGGTATGCATTTTTTAACGCCTGCAAAAATCAACTTGATTGCACATTGAGGACCAATCCATATCTTCTTGTTAATTTTCCTCTATTATGGTACATATCTAATGACTTTTATGAAGTGTTGAAGTGTACTGAGGATGTGAATCACCAGCAATCTTTATGTAAATACCCTGTACAGAACGGATGAGTTCGGATTTTATGAGTGTAAATGTGTTACATATCTTGAGCCAGATATATTGCTCATGTATAAACATTACATCAATAATAATAATAATAAAAAACATTTATCCACATGTTTGGTTATTTTGGCAAGAACACATTATTACTGTTGCAATTAATTAGTTGTAACACAAACTTTGCATTGTTTAGTTTACCTTGAAGTTAATTTAGGTTTATCTGATCCCTTATAATTTGCTTTGTGTTAAAATTATCTGCTAAATGAATAAATCTATATGTAAAGCAATGCAAAAATGTAAAGCAATTTTTTAAATTAAAATATTGCAACAACATATTATTATGCATTATATTATAGTATATTATATTTTCATTTTTTATCATTTAATCAAATTATGTCATCATACAACAAAAAGGCAGCTTTCTAAGAAAACATTTGTCATTACAGACTGAGATCGCAATGTAACAACTTGTACATAAGCGTGCAAATTAAAACACACTGAAGAAAAACAATAAAATAAAAAGACCATATTTATCCAAGAACAAATGTAAATTTTTGCCTTGGGGCAGGGGCGTAGCAATCATTTCAAAAGTGAGGGCGACAGATTGTTTAGCGCAAGACGAACATAAATATATAAGATATCTATTTTTAGTGCTGTCAATCGATTAAACATTTTCTGAAAATTAATTACATGGTTGACCAGTGAATTTTAACTTTTGCATTTATGCAGTGTGGCAGGGTGAGCAAGCCTCGTAGAGTCATTTATTGGAAATAATAAAGTAAAATGTCGGGGGCCTGGGTAGCTCAGTGGTAAAAGACGCTGGCTACCACCCCTGGAGTTCGCTAGTTTGCTAGTTCGAATCCCAGGGTGTGCTGAGTGACTCCAGCCAGGTCTCCTAAGCAACCAAATTGGCCCGGTTGCTAGGGAGGGTAGAGCTACATGGGGTAACCTCCTCGTAGTCACGATTAGTGGTTCTCGCTCTCAGTGGGGCGCGTAGTAAGATGTGCGTGGATCGCGGAGAGTAGCATGAGCCTCCACGTGCTGTGAGTCTCCGTAGTGTCATGCACAATGAGTCACATGATAAGATGCGCAGATTGACGGTCTCAGAAGCGGAGGCAACTGAGACTTGTCCTCCACCACCCAGATTGAGGCGAGTCACTACACCACCACGAGGACCTACTAAGTAGTGGGAATTGGGCATTCCAAACTGGGGAGAAAAGGGGATAAATTTACTGGGATTCATCCTCTGCCACCCGGATTGAGGCAAACCACGAGGACTTAAAAGCACATTGGGAATTGGGCAAAAAAGGGGAAATAAAAAATAAAAGTAAAATGTCCATAAAGGGAGAAAATAGTGTTCGTAATAAAGAGGGAATCTGGCATCGTCGCAGTGAGACAGGGCTCCGTGAAGGGCAGGGAAGTGTCAAAGTGTCTAAGGAGTGGCCCAGGCATGAGTTGGGTCCGTCGGCCACACACGCTCCCCTCCAGGGTCCACGGTGCGAGGGGCGGCGGACACGCTCCCCTCCAGGGTCCACGGTGCGAGGGGCGGCGGCCTGTCTTCTCCCAGCGGGTCCGGCGGCGCATTCATCTCGTCTGAACCCTCCCAGCTCTGGTCCTGGGCGTGCAAATATGCCATTGTGTGCACACATGGAGATTTGAAGCCGGCTCCCCGAGAAGAGGTGCGCTCTGCGTTTTAAAGAAAGTAGTGATGAAGTATTATCAGGTGTGCTTCATCCAGCGCTGTCAAAACGAGGCATATTAATTATGCACCTCTTCTCGCTCTCCTGCCCAACTCCCATCGTGAGCTTGGCTGAAGGGCGGCCCTAAAGCTGCATTCACACTGCCAGCGACATCGCGCGAGACAGCAACACGATCCTATTCATTTTCAATGAGAGCACAGCGACTTCCGGCGACACGAGCTGCCGCGGTCGTTGGCGACAGAGATCGCCGTGGAGAGCGACAAGAGAAGTTGAGAAAATGTCAAGTTTATGCAAATGACGAGCGACATTCACGGGCGACTGCCAATGAGAGCAAAGACAGCAGAGCTCACGTAATCTGTCTCCTGGCAGTCTGGGGACGAGTGCATGCAAGACAGAGGAGAAATTTCAGCGTCGTGAGGGATTTTTATTGTTCTATATAATTTGTCTATAACCACATGCATGGATATAATAAAACAATGATGCATGGAAAAGCATGTCAGAAACGGTCTGCATTCCGAGTGAGTTTGATTCATTCATTCACGATAGATTGATTGTCTTATTAATGATTTAATACACTGAACACTGCTGCACATTTTATAAAACACTCTACACTGCAGAATGAACAATTTTAGAGACAAGAGAACTGATTCCTTGTCAAACTGTAATGATATCTTAATTTAACCAGTATTAGGTCTCATCCGTGATCACATTTTTAAACGTTATTGCCAGACGTGCTGTCCTCCAAAAACGTTACAGTGACAAACAGTAGGAATGCCCACTAGTGACACAGATCACAGAGTCTAGCGACACCAAGCCACAAAGTCGCTGGCAGTGTGAACGCAGCTTAAGAGGTGGGGCGACGATGATGAGAGGGAGGGGCGGATCATTCCACCACAGCATTTAGACATTTGCTGTATGAAAACACAGCGTAAACACATTTGCCCTGTGAAATAGTGCGGGGGTGAAATTTGGTTTTATTGAAAGTGAGGGGGACACATCCCCTGCATCTCCCGTGTACTCTACGCCCATGCCTTGGAGACTTTTTATAATTTTTTATAGACATATAAATACAGAGACAGCTCCATTTTACAAACATGCATTTGGGGATGTGTTTTCAAGAATCTGCATTTATATATACATATTTTTATGAATCAGATTATTTAAAGCAAAAGAAAAAAATCTCCTCAATTATTATACCGAATTTATTTGACAATACCCCAAGAAATATAGGTATAAATGATATTTTGTGTTTGATCCAATTGTATGCATCTTTCCAAAAGGTCTGCACAGTCTAATAACTAATGTTTAACTGAACATAAACAGATTACAGAATACATGCTGTAAAATGTCATTTGTAATGTATTCTGTTAGATTACTCAAGGTCAGTAACGTATTATAAATACTTTGGATTACTTCTTCAGCACTGGTAGATTTTCACTTGTTTTGACTATAAAAACTCTGCCAGTACAGTAAGACAAAATACACGTTAAAAATACATTCTCTGAAAAACCGAAATATCTTCTGCAGTGTTGCTTCTAAATCAAGATAAATCAAATTGATCTTGTTTTAAGGATTTTTAGATATTTTTACAGGAAAACAATACAAGAATTATCATCAAGAATATGATTTTTACCCTAATATCAAAGATCTTACTAGAAAAAAAGAAATTATGATCTAACGTGAATATCTTGATAAAACAATATGATCGTGTCTGGTAACGTGCATATAAAATTGCTAGAAATAGCATTTTATCTTAGCGTAAAGCTGACAATTTACACAAGTTTCATTTCTATTTCTTCTGCTTCAAAATTACTTCAAACGTACTTCTCTGTCTGCTCGTATGAATGTAACACATCATAAGAAAGTGTTTCACCGCTGTTCAAATGCACTTTGGATCACATCATTTATATGTATAAATGTTTTCCATCTGAAAGGACTAAATATTAAATGAAACAAATGACAATAAAATGCAAAGTAATCTCTTCAGTAATCTAAATACTTTTTGAATGTAACTGTATTCTAATTACCAATGATTTAAATTGTAACTGTAGTGGAATACAGTTACTTATATTTTGTACTTTAAATATGTAATCCCGTTACATGTATTCCGTTACTCCCCAACCCTGTCTATAATACACTGTGTACACAAAATAGTTTTTTGGACCTTCAGGACAAAAATGTCCCCATCGAAACCCATTAAAACTGCAATATTTGACCCCAGTGCCATTAAAGCATAAAATCATGAATTCTATGATATTATGCTATCATTATGGAGCCCCTATGGAGCAAATACAAGCTTTTCCCCTATTTTCTGTTTGCTGTATTATAGAGCACTGCAGGCCAATTGAATAAATGATGCAGCTTAAATTGTGTGGGTGTGTTGGTATGGATGCCAGAGTGTGTTTTGTATGTGTGTATTGAGAAATGTGTGTCTGTGTGTGTGTGTCTGTGTGTGTGTGTGTGTGTGTGTGTAAAAAACAACAGTGACATTATGTAAACAAACTGGCATTTAAAGGGTTAAAATCCTGAAAATGAATGAATATTTGGCAGTTATAATCAGGACTGATGTTGGTAAAAAAATGTAAGTTAGTGAAAGTGGAAAATAATATTAATATATAATATTTTTATGGCAGTTTTTTGACACTGACATTGTTGTCCTCTAAGGTCCTGAGTGTGAGTTTTTTTCTAAATCTGACATTGCAAAAAAAAAAAATAATGCATCAAAATCAGTGTTGTTGCTAATCATTGACATACCCCAGACTGTGATAATCCAAAAAATAAAATTAAATAAAAACTCCCCTTAGCATTTAGTATATGAAAAATAATTCATTTTTTTTTTCATAAAAAACAACAGTGGCATTATATAAACAAACTGGCATTTAAAGGGTTAAAATCCTGAAAATGAATGAATATTTGGTAGTTATGATCAGGACTGATGTTGGTAAAAAAAAAAATTAACTCATTAAAAGTGGAAAATAATATTAATATAATGGCAGTTTAACTTTTTTAAATTGACGCACAAGGGTTAAATCTTACTCTAAAAAATTGTTTGCTGGATATAGGTAATTTATCATTTTAAAGAGCACCTCTTTTCATTTGGTTGGCGATATACCGTTATCGATATACCGCTGCTGAGTGCCCACGTGGGGTGCCACAGCTCCGCCCAGCTGCGGAACCGTCACTGTTTACGGAAGTGACGCGTAGCGTGACGTGTCATTTTCCGCACAGGCAAAATGGCAACCCGGACTGAAGAAAAAAAAAAACACGAAACCGCGGCGTGAAGCGCGCATATAGATCACATATGTCATCAGGATCATATAGACCATACATATCAGCATGATTAGGATCATGTTTATGCCACACACGCGCATTTTTGGCTGAATAGAGGCACATTTATTGATCCATGTGTGTGACAGTGAGGCTTTATTTATGTGTCTCGCGCCGGAGCCGAAGCATCGGACAGTTTAATTAGAATTATTAGGATTTAATTAGAGTGTAATTAGTGTTGAATGAGTGTAAAGATGTCGACGAGCAGTCCTGAAGCGGTGAAGAAACTCCTGGAGAACATGCAGACGGACCTGCGCTCGCTGTCAATGGAGTGCAAGAAGAAATTCCCTCCAGTCAAAGAGGTACTGACACCTATGCATGTGTATATTAAAATATATTAGTGTGTGGGATTGTATATGTGTATACATACCTCTATATTTGTGTGTAGTGCATGTACAATGACAATCAAGAGTTTCTTGTGTGTGTGTGTGTGTGTGTGTGTGTGTGTGTGCGCGCGCGCGTGTGCACGTAATATAGATATGTGTCATGCATATGTTAATATATATGGTGGATTTCACAGTATATAGGCTTTCATACATGTATATATGTATAATATACATGCTAAATGTTGTGATATAGAAGATTAAATGTGTATACGTGTATACCTATATATGGCTGAACTTGAAAGTCTATTAAAAGGAAATATAGTTAGATAGGGGCTAGTTGTCACACTTCTTATTTATTTTTCAAAGTTAATTTCTGTATAGGCATAAACCTTAAAGTCTTTTCAGACTAGGAAAAATGATGCAGTTGAACACGCATTGTTTTCTATGTCACTGTTACTGTTCATTTAAGTGTCATAAAGTGGCTTGACACCCAGGAAAACCCCCTTCACCCTACACACACACACACACTTAAAAGGTGGGCACACATTGTTTCAGGTGTTTGACTGTTTCTCAGGTATCTGATCTCAGATCTTTAAAGAGCATGATGAACCGCGATCCTACAAACTGTATCGCATTTTACCATGTATCACGATAACATTTGGCTCTACTAATCGCATGCTTTTGGAGCAGGATTGTATGTTTGTCCGACCAATGGAAGATAGGAGGCGGCTTCAAGAAGCCTGTTCGATAATTCCATTCGTTATTTTTGCAATGAATAATTAATTAATATTGAATAGTGAGTAGTTTAAAACTAGTCCTGGTAATCATAACTCTCACTCAGGGTTATATTTGTGTTGTTTAACCCTTTAAGCTTTGAAGGTGTTTTTAAATATTTCCTGTTTTAGTAGCATACCCAAAATTAAAGGCTTATAATTTGACAAAAACAAAACAAGGAGGGTCAAGTGTTTGGTATCATTGTAAAGAAAACGTAAAAAAAAAAAATGATATAGGTTATGATACATTCTGAGACTCTCAGCCTAAGAAAATGCTGAAAAATCACAAAAACAATCCAGCCAAAAATGTACATTTTTTCTTATTTTTCTGATTTGACATTATATATCTCTGGGTGTAAATAAGGTGGCTCAGAAAAGCTGCTTTTGGTTTGTTCCGAATCATGTCTTCTGTTCGGAGAAAAATGTTGTGTTGATACGACAAAGCAATCAAAAGTTATAACATTACAAATATAATATGAGCAACACCTGTTCACCTGAAACATAATTGTCATAGACATATACTTAGCTATTACTCACTGTGTTTTTGTCTGTGAGTAAAACAATTAGGCCTGTTGTATTCTACTCTTTGAGAGATTTCCATCAACATATGACACATGGATATTTGATGAGTTTGATGTTTTTACTGATTGCAATAATATGGACAGTGCAAATTTTTCATAAATTATCAAATGGAACACTTCTGATTTATCTGCAAATTTCAAAGCACTTGTTCAGTTTTGGTCATAATACTTATATGCATTGGAAAGTAGAGCTTCTAATAGGGCTGGGCGATAGGACGATGTAATCGGATATCGACGATGTCTTACAAAGATCCCGATTGCGTACAGACTATGATCGACAATATCGGGAAATGGCAAAACCATGGATCTGGGAAGTCGGCAAATATATTAAACCATGGCCAGGGTGTGAAACTAGCACCTGCCACCCGCAAAATGCAACAAGGCTGAATCCAGTTCACAAGCTCCTCGTCCAAATGTATTTCATGTGCGGGTAGTTTTGCTCATCTGCCTGCAACAGGCGGGCGACCTGTTAGATGTCTCGGAGTGACACATGACAAGAAATGCTGTTAGTCACAAAGACACACGCTTGAAGAAACACACTTTATTATATTTTTAAGAACAGACAAAAGAAAAGCCGTCAATGCTCGTGTCTGATTCGCTGTTTGTTCAGAAGCGTGCAGCATGAGTCTGTCATGTGGAACAAGTGCATGTAAAGAGTTTTCACTCTTTTTATTTTTCTATGTTTCATTTTTCTGAAAACTGTTTGCAAGAATAATGTCGTCTATGAGAATGCTGCAAATTATCTGCGATCATCTCGGGAGGTGCTATGAGTGTAGTACACTTTATTTCCATGCAGTTAGCATGCATTTTGAACGCAACCCTGCAGGTTCAGTAATATATATCTTTGTATTAAAGAAACAAAGATGAAAGTGATTAAATCATAAAGTAATACAAGACACGTTCACTTGAACCTAAAATTGAGTTCTATTTTATTTTCTTTAGGCAGTATTTACTAGTATTACCAAAACGCAAACACAAATTCGATAAGAACACACATTTGGCAGCATTTTGGGAACACAATGGAATTTATTAGACTTTATGATTATGATTATTATTATCTCTACATTTATGATTGTCTTTAGTTCTTAATCTGTAGGCTATTAGTAATTATCCACCTGTTGTCGTTGACGGATGATTGCGTGATGGCAAATGGAGCCGGTTATTTTATTACTTTTTTCGTTTAAAGTGCAATTTGGATTTAGAAATGTCTTTTATGTTTTTCGTGTTTCAATAATTGAATACAATTTTTAAAGCAAAATCAATAAAGCCAAAAAATTCACCGATCTTCGGCAGAGGGGTTGACGATGTAATTGGATGGCGCGATGTTTTTTAAGGCGATTATCGATAAAATAATTTGTACATATCGCCCAGCCCTAGCGTCCAACTATACCTATTTTGTGTTGGTCAAGATTGTAGTTATTAATATTTTGACTAGTGCTGTCAATCGATTACAAATTTTAATCGCAATTAATCGCATCATTTTGGAGTTAATTGCTCTGTCAGAGATTCTTTTATTTAGCGAGATAACAACCTCCACGGCTCCATCATAGCAGAGAGCTTAACAGTCAACTAGCGTGTTACGAGAGTACCACCCATAGAATGTCTATTGGACTGCCGTGTTATGCTGTTTTATGCTAAGCTTGTAGGCTCATCTTGATAGAAGGGCTCTGGCGCTGTGGCGTGTGCGTCAGTGTGATGACTCCGGGCGGACACATTATTAAGGTTCCACCCTTCACACCAGTGTTTATGCTGTATTAACGGTAAATGCGTTAATCGCGATTAAGACAGTATTTACACGTTAGACTTTTTTTTTTATTAAACGCATGCGTTAATGTGTTAATTCTGACAGCTCTAATTTTTGAAGATTTTTTTTTTTTTTCTCACCAGCCCATCAGAGCTTAAAATGTTAAACAGGAAAATCTCAGACATTAATTTGGGGGTAAGATACTGTGATAACTAACTTTCTGTATTAGTTTATATTAAATGTGGAATTTCCGTCAGGCGAATGTTTTCATGATCCACATTTAATCTGATGACGTTCAGCTCCATTATAAACCGCAGCTAATGCAACTTATAAGTCTCTGGAGAATTATGCTGTGGGCAGCACTTTACACCACAGACGCCTGCATTTTTTTTTTGCTGGAAATCTTTTCAGCAGATGTTATGTTGCCTTTTCAAACAAAAAACATCGCTGTATCGCTTTGAAAATGGAGAAAAAGCTACTATGACAAATTTAAAGGGCACTGTCCATCTGAACAGAGTCAAAGATTGAGTTAAAGATTGCTCATAACTTCAGTCTGTGTTTTGGTTTTGAGGTAATTGTTGGAGTCTCTCTGGTTAAATGTGAAACACCTATGAACGTGGCATTTGTAGGCACTCTGAGGGCGTACCGGAACATGGTTTTGTGGTTTTGGTGCACTGAATTCTCAGCGGCCTCTCGATTAGCAACATTACATTAATTCATCTACTCATAAAAACAACAGGTTCTTCCAACAGATGCCTTATTTTTGTGGATATCATTTACTTGTGTCAGAGTTTTGGGGGTCTTAAATATAATTTATGAAGCAGGATGGGGTTAATTTCTTAGAGTTAGGGATGTTTGCTGAGTAATGATGGTGAGAAAAAGAGAAGTGAGTGTGTACACATGAAAAATGGCTGTTCAGATATAAGAAATAAAATACTAAATGTAGTGACAGAATCTGGCAATGGAACAAAACAAAACAAAACAAATTTATTCTCAATATAAATACATTAAGTAATATTTTATGCAGCTGTGTTTCTCAAGTAAATTGATCTTGTTGTAATTATGTTTAGATATTTTTTACTAGAAAACAAGATAAAAAACTCACATAATTTATGTATGATTTAGGTATAGTCATGTGAGACCAGTTTGAAGTTATCATTTCATATAAAGCAGCATTTTTCTTGCTCTGTTTAACCTCTCGAGCATTTTTGGTCCGCCATCTGCAATTTTTCAAGCTCACCATTTACACATATTGTGGACCAATAAGGCTGGGCGATAGGACGATGTAATCGGATATCGACGATGCCTTACAAAGATCCCGATGCTGATTGTGAACAGATGATGATCGACAATTTCAGGAAATGGCAAAACCATGGATCTGGGAAGTCGCCAAATACTGTATATTAAACAGTGGCCAGGGTGTGAAACTAGCACCCGCCATCCGCTAAATGCAACAAGGCTGAATCCAGTTCACAAGCTCCTCGTCCAAATGTATTTCATGAGCGGGTAGTTTTGCTCATCTGCCTGCAGCAGGCGGGCGACCTGTAAGATGTCTCGGAGTAACACATGACAAGAAATGCTGTTAGTCACAAAGACACGCTCTTGAAGAAACACACTTTATTATATTTTTAAGAACAGACAAAAGAAAAGCCGTCAATGCTCGTGTCTGATTCGCTGTTTTTTCAGAAGTGTGCAGCATGAGTCTGTCATGTGGAACAAGCGCATGTAAAGCGTTTTCACTCTTTTTTTCTGAAAACTGTTTGCAAGAATAATGTCGTCTATGAGAATGCTGCAAATTATCTCCGATCATCTCGGGAGGTGCTGTGAGTTTAGTTCGCTTTATTTCCACGCTTTTGGCATGCATTGTGAACGCAACCCTGCAGGTTCAGTAATATATCAGTTCAAGCACCACTCTTGTTGTTTCATTAAATATCTCGGCCTCTGAGTGGACTAGAAGCTCAATCTAGGTGTCATTAGAAAGCTCCCCTTTGCGACGATATATAACGTTTTATCATCAATAGTCAATAACATATATTTCCGATAATTTGTTTAGCGTGGACTGCATATTTTGTTATGGACATCGAATATATAACATTGGATTATTCAGCCAAGCAAGCTCACAGACAAGTAAACAATGGCACATGTTTTAGAGAACTTTCTACTTTCTAACATACAGCAGCAGTTATTGGAGCATAAAAGAGACGTTTGTATTTGATGACTTGCAGATATCATATTTCACTTTGTGATTCTTATGAAAGTCTTTTTGAACTGTGGTATTAGGACAACAAAATAAACTGTACAGTAACATTTCTGAGAATGAGAGCTTTCATTTGATATATGACTTGTGTATTTAAGTGCCATTTTAAAGACTTTTATAGTCATATTAATTAATTAATTAATTTCTACCACATGGCCTCTAGATGGCCGACGGCAATGTTTTGAGGCCTTATTTTGTTATTTTATGTAACATAAATTCAAACTATACCACATATGCCTGACTTATGTATTTGTAGACTTGAACATTTAAGTGTAAACTTTATTCGTGACATAGCACTTCCTTTTGGACCCGCCGGCGGGTCAGAAAAGTCGTAGAAACCCTCCTACACCTCATCAGATGAGGATACCAGACACAGATCTGTCAAACCTGTCTCATCCAGAGAGGACAGACAGCTGTGTTTTGTTTTAGTGTCTCAGTGTCTTTAACAGCCTGAAGGATCTCCAGAGTATGTGTGGAGTTAGAAGAGAGATGATTAGATGTGGCAGGGAGAAATCACGAGACGGGAAACGTTTCGGAGTCAATGGTGGAATCAACCAGCTGAACAGACAGTGTAGAGCAGTAGCTTTTAAATTGGTTGGCTGTGACCCGAAAAATGGGCCCCATGTCTGTTCTGCTAAGGTCACAGACAGTGGGGAAATCTATGTTAAATGCAAATAATAAAATTGCAATGACAACATACTCTTCCCATATATTGTTTTTGATGTGCGTTTAATCAAACTTTATTTTTGCACAAATTCATCTGTCACTTGGTTGAAGCTAGAAAAATTAGGCAAAGAAAAGCACTTGTATTAATTCTACAGCACGAACCATACTGCACAACCAGTGTAGTCCGATACCCGAATGAATGACTCTAATGAGTTGACTCTAAAAGAATTATGGAATTATTCAGAAACTAGAATCGTTATGAGGGATCAAAATCTGAACTGGAATCATCAGATTCATTATGATGCCCATGCCTGAGCACTACGGGTGGGTAAAAATCTAAACGTTTTCGATGCATCACCATTTTAAGATTACACTCACCTTTTTGTTCACTTCGATCCATCTTTAATTCACAAAAACAAACACTGTCTTCTTAATAGAGCTAAGATACACACCGTAACACATAGGCTACACTATATTATGATTCAATATGTAGCAAGCCATCATGTTATAATCTAGCTGCAGTAAGCATGCACGAGGGACGAGTGTCCCCGCGCCAGTGTGTGCATCAACCGGGTGCAGTCTCAATCTCTCCCACTTAGATCGTGGCACTTCACGCGACTCATAGAAGTGGCGCTGACCGCACAGAGAAATGCCATTTTCGGAGTTTGTTTATGACCCACTTCCTTATTATTTGAACTTTAATAAAGGATGCATTAAAGATATAACGGCAGGTTGTTTGTTTTTTGTTTTTTGTTTTTTTTAATCCTCTTTTCTCCCAATTTGGAGTGCCCAATTCCCACTACTTAGTAGGTCCTCGTGGTGGCGCGGTTACTCACCTCAATCTGGGTGGCGGAGGACAAGTCTCAGTTGCCTCCACTTCTGAGACCATCAATCCGCGCATCTTATCACGTGACTCGTTGTGCATGACACCGCGGAGACTCACAGCATGTGGAGGCTCATGCTACTCTCCACGATCCACACACAACTTACCACACGCCCCATTGAGAGCGAGAACCACTAATCACGACCACGAGGAGGTTACCCCATGTGACTCTACCCTCCCTAGCAACCGGGCCAATTTGGTTGCTTAGGAGACCTGGCTGGACTCAGCATGCCCTGGATTTGAACTCGCGACTCCAGCGGTGACAGTCAGAGGTTGTTTGTTTTTTAGACGCTCTGATATGCAGGTTTTGCTTAAGTGGAATGCCAGGTCTGGCTCTGCTTTATTTCACGATGACAGTGCTTCTGCATTTACTTATTTTGTATTTTTGTATAATTCCCTCATACTTTGCGATCTACATCACCTGAAGACATGTTTTTTCTTCCATTCAGTCAGGCACGAGCTGTGGTGCTCCCCTCGCGCATCATCATTAGAGTTTCATATGATCTCATGTTACGTTAAATGAGATCAAACGACTATACGACATGAAAAGTTTTGTAGACATTGTCGATAACGTCGACTAATCGTTTCAGCCCTACCGTACAACCTGTTTAACATGTCTCCGTGTGTTCCGTGGAAGAAAAACATACATACAGGTTTGGAACAACATGAGGGTGTATAAATGATGACAGAATTTAAATTTTTGGGTGAACTATCCCTTTAATAATTTAGCATATTGTTGGTGTTTACCTCATGGTAATGTTAAATTTATGTGCAACATTTTTACTTTGGTACAATAATCAATTTTGGTACTTTGTTGGGTCGCCATGGCCAGTTTAATATTACCAGTGGTATATTGTGAGTTTTGTGTGTGTGGTTCACTGCTGGTTTGGCATAAAGGAGTCATTGTGGATTGTGAGTTGTAGTGGGCAGCACGGCTCAGCATTGGCACATTTTCTCTGAAACACTTCCCATTTCTATACTGTACTTCTGTATTCTCTAAGACTCTCTGTCCACAAAAACACTTTCTTTTGAAAAGTTTTACAGTTGTTTTCATTCACTGTTCATCTGTGATCAAAGTACACGTCCAGTCTAAAAGTGTCTTGAAGTTTGAGTTTTTTTTCTTCTGAGATGTTTGTGGTTTAAAGGTCTTTTCTGAAGATGCAGATCAAATCCACTAGTGATTTTAGGCTGCCCGGGTCATATTTCATCCCAAAATCAAAAGCAAAAAATTCGAAATTATATTTTGAATAAAGAAAATGAAGCTTATTTTAGAGTATGCTTTCCCCCCCATTGTGACATTATTTTAATGACAATTTCTTCCCCCAAATTATCATTACTGTAATGCAAAAAAATATCATCCTCATCACTGTTATGCAAAGGAAAAACAAGAAATATTTCAGTGTTTCTGGGAATGAAAATCATTTCATTTATAAAGGTATTTATTTACCGTAATGTGAAAAAATCACATATCTCAAAAATCTCATTCTCAGTATATTAGTATATATATTGTGCATAAAATAGATTGAAATATTCTTTTTATATATAATTCAAGAAGTATTTAAACTTGATGGTAGAAATAGTTGTACAGTAAAAACAATGCTTGACTAGATAAATACATGCTAACATTTTATGATGAATATAGTGACAGATTCATGAGGTGATTTTACAGTATGTCAGTTTTTCTTTAAAGAATCTCACATAAGCTTGTTTTTTTGTCTTCAGGCCGCAGAATCTGGCATCTTGAAGATCAAAACTATCGCTGCTAGAAACACAGACATCCTTGCAGGTAAGCTCATCATGTAATCTTGTAACTGTTCATGTTGACTGTACAGCACTTACGACTTTTGTGCCATATTCCAATTCTTCTGAAGTATAATAATAATTTTTTTTTTTTAATAATTTTATTTATTTATCACACATTATACATTTGCACATATACAGTGAAATTCTTCTTTTTCACATATCCCAGCTAGGCTGGGGTCAGAGTGCAGGGTCAGCCATGATACAGCGCCCCTGGAGCAGATAGGGTTAAGGGCCTTGCTCAAGGGCCCAACAGTGGCATCTTGGCGGTGCTGGGGCTTGAACCCCCGACCTTCTGATCAGTAACCCAGAGCCCCCGACCTTCTGATCAGTAACCCAGAGCCTTAACCGCTGAGTCATATGATAGTTTTGTGCGGAACAAACTGAAATTTAATGGCCAAAGTATACTTTGGTTTTCCACGTGCTGCTACGTCTGCTGACGTGATGCATATTTCATCATCAAAGTATGCGCGGACTGTCTGTGGGTGCAGCCTGGTTTTTGTAGACGTGCGGACTGTCTTTGCGGATCATTGGCGCACGCGCCTGGTGCTGACGGTGCTCATACAGTTTCACAAAGCAGTCGAAGTACGCATGCGTCAAAGGCGTCTCGCGGTCAAAAGAGGATACTTTGAAAGACTGAGCGCTCGTCTGTGCGTGAGAAGAAATGCCACGCAAAAAAACAAAGGATACCTTAGCCTTAAGTTGTCATTCACTGAAAATCTTCCCCAAATCTCATTCCAAACTGACGCACTGTATTTGGTAATGACACACGTGTGAACCAATGGTGTTTGCCGTCAATGATGTCAGCACTGGCACAGCATGTCAACGCACTCCGACGTGAATTTCAGAGCTTCGCTGAATGGAAGATTATCAGTGAATGACGACTTAAATTTTGGCCTGTGACGTTAAGGGAGACTAAGGCCACCTACACACTACTTCATGTTTTCAGTATCCTAGCAGAATAATGTTTATGTACACTGACCCATTTATACTCTCTGAGGACAAATAGTGATATTAAGACTAATGTTGTTTTCGAAATTAAACAATTAGCTTTTATTTTTTATTGTACTAAAGCGGGGGATGGGGGTGTCATATCGTAAATGGGTCATTCCTGCAATTCGGTGACATTCCGGCTTTGAAACTTTTGAAAACTAAAACATACTTTTACAAGTATCTTCATGTTTCATCATTACAGACACATATTAAAGATTGCATTAGTCATACTGGTCAAGCTAAATGACTCCATCCAGTTAAATGTGCAGCATCAGGCTGGACATTCAGTGGATAAATGAGCCACTACATGGTCTGTGATTGATATCTACGAAACATATTTGTAAACTAATATTTACAATTTGATTTCTGTTAACATAAATACTTTTAAATTATATTAATTTCTCATAAATCTTCCCATAACAGGGTGGACGTTATGCTTGAGCACATATGACTAACACCACAAAATAAAGGAAAACATAAATAAAACAACAGAATTATAAACTTCAAATATCTCAAAGTAATTTTGCAGAATAGGTGTCCACCTCTACTGTGTGTGATGTCATTTCCTAACATATATCTTCAATGAAAGGTCATAGTATTATGACGTAACAGCGTGCGCAATAAATCAAGAGACACACAAAAAACCTCCACTATCAGCGTTAAAATGACACATTTACCACAGATGAATACGTGTTAATACACTAAACTCTTAACTGTTTGTGGGGAAAATAGAAATCCAATGATTTAGCATTTCTTTCTGTCAAAGATGTTTGACGTGCAGTTTTGGGGACACGAGGAAGTGACCCAGTGAAAAGATAGATTTCAGTTATTTAAAATGTAACTTTTAAGCCCACAGAAAAAGTCTTTATTCTTTTTAACAAGCCTATCAAAACTGGTGAAATTAAACAATATAAATACCACACATACTTGTAATGGGGACTTAAATGACACAGAATTGTAGGAATGACCCATATATAAAGGCGTTCCTGTGCGAGACGCTGCTTTACATAGAAAAACAGCTCTGACGGACGCAAAAACGCATTCAGTGTGAACGTCCCCTACAAAACTTAAAATGAAAAATACTTTAATACATTGACCTGGAAGAAGAGAGAAAGGGAGAGAAAAGGCTTAACATGTGCTCTAAGTCCTCATGGTGGCGTGGTGGCGTAGTGACTCGCCTCAATCCGGGTGGCGGAGGACGAATCTCGGTTGCCTCCGCGTCTGAGACCGTCAATCCACGCATCTTATCACGTGGCTTGTTGAGCGCATTACCGCGTAGACCTAGCGCGTGTGGAGGCTTCACGCTATTCTCCGCAGTATCCACATACAACTCACCACGTGCCCCACCGAGAGCGAGAACCACATTATAGCGACCACGAGGAGGTTACCCCATGTGACTCTACCCTCCCTAGCAACCGGGCCAATTTGGTTGTTTAGGAGACCTGGCTGGAGTAACGCAGCACGCCCTGGATTCAAACTCACGACTCCAGGGGTGGTAGTCAGCGTCAATACTCGCTGAGCTACCCAGGCCCCCCACAATAAGTGTTTTAACTACACCAGTACTACTGTACTTTTATTTTGAATTAATGCAGTATTTCTTACCCCTCTCTCTCTTCCAGAACGAGCTTGGACATATGCAGTAAAATGTAATGGCATGTCATGAATAGGTGCGTTTACTGGTGTTTTAAAATCCCAGTGGTGGGAAACATTTAATATGCACTCGAATGCTATATGATTTTGACAGAATTATCTTGCTTCTGACAGAAAACACGCGCTGATTGTCACTGATCATCAGTGTAAAGCAACAGCCGATATCTCGCGCAACTCACGTGAAAGGTGTGTGTTTCAGGTCAATTTCTCTCGATTTGTGAAACATTATCAGCAGTTTGGGGGTGTGATGCTAAAATACGGAACAAACGGCGTCGCGTATGGGTTTCATATGAAATGCAATTTATTTTCCCTTCATTACGGGACGTTCGGCGTATTCCGTTAATTAATTTGATCTGATACTGCTTCAGCATGAGGGAGACTCACTCTCTCTCTCCACTCACTGTCATTAATTCCCTCAGTCGATGATGGCGGTGACAACAGTTGTCAGGGGCGGGGAATGGTAGATTTCAAGTTATAATGCACCAGTTACGACAAAGAACCTCCAGTTTCACAAAACAGCATCCAACGACAGTGTATTATGGACTTCTGAAGCAGCAAAACAAGTGGGTAAACCGAAGGTATATGCAAATATCGATCCTTAGAAGTCGTTGCAAACAGCCCTGGGGTAAAAAGTACGCATATGCCATATACGTGCATATGGCCCCGATTACACCACTGCCCTGACCCCAGTTTAAAGTAAGTGGTACTCAAGAGTGTTTTCGAAGTCTTTATTCCGGAGCCTTTCCAGTGTGGATGAGAGGTGTAAACATAGCAAGAGTCTCTGTGTCTCTCAAAACACTAAATAGCAAGAGAAATCTCCTTCATTAATTTCTTGTTTCTTGTGTGGTCAGCGCTGAAAGAGAACAGTTCTGAGGTGGTCCAGCCATTTCTCATGGGCTGTGGAACCAAAGAACCCAAAATCACTCAGCTGTGTCTCGCCGCCATTCAGAGACTCATGTCACATGAGGTCGTGTCTGAGGTGAGAAAACAAACAGTCATATTTGTTGTTGAACATTTGGTGCCGTAAATGTTTGCTCTTTCTCAATTAGTGATGAAGAACAACATTAGAATAGACTCAGAGTTAGCAGTTAGACTCATCAATCAAAGCTGTGACGTGTATTAATGTGTGTGTGTGTGTATGTAGGCAGCAGCAGGGAACATTATTAACATGTTGTGGCAGCTGATGGAGAACGGACTGGAGGAACTCAAACTACTACAGACGGTTCTGGTGCTCCTCACAACCAACACTGTCGTACATGATGAAGTTCTGTCAAAGGTACCGCACAAACACACTCAAACGTCTGGAACTTAATATGACGGGAATCAGGGCTTTTCTTGCTCTTTTGAAATTTCTTTGACATTTCTTAAAGGTACAGTAGCAGAAACAACCTATTTCTGTGCACCAACAAAAACGTACCGTTTTTCCTCACCTTCCTGCATTTGTTTTCATCAGGCCATCGTTCTGTGTTTCCGGCTCCACTTCACGAAAGACAACATCACCAACAACACAGCTGCTGCGACCGTCAGACAGGTCGTTACCGTGGTGTTCGAGCGACTGGTTGCAGAGGATGAGAAATTTAAAGGTGAGAGACACTTGTCTGATTTTATCACCTGTGAAAATGTTTGTATTGCGTTACACTTCATTACTGTCCGTTCACTTCAGGTTTGACGGAGGAGCCCCCTGTTATCCAGGGCAACAGTAACCGCCGCTCTGTTAGCACTCTGAGGCCTAGCGCCAAAGACGCCTACATGCTGTTCCAGGTGCGACCACCAGGGGGGACACCATTCTTACAGCTATTTAATAGCCAGAACTTGGTTGTATTGTTATTAAATTAGATGGGTCAAAAACACCCTTAACTGTGGTAAAATAATGTAATGTAATTTAAATCTGAAGCGTTTTCTGTTTTGTAAATGTTGCCCTTTTTGCAGGATTTGTGTCAGTTAGTGAATGCTGACGCCCCCTACTGGTTAGTTGGAATGACAGAAATGACGCGCACGTTTGGCCTGGAGCTGCTGGAGTCTGTTTTAAATGACTTTCAGGAAGTTTTCCTGCAGGTAAACACAACACTGCCTCTACATAAGCATGATAAATAATCAAGAGGGAATGACTCATCCAGCTGTTGACCTTCAGATCGCTCCGTAACCTTTTTGTTGATGTTTTCTGGTGTCTCTCTGCAGCACCAGGAGTTCAGTTTCCTGTTGAAGGAGCGTGTGTGTCCGCTGGTCATCAAGCTCTTCTCTCCAAACATCAAGTTCCGTCAGGGCAGCAGCACCAGCTCGGCGTCTCCAGCGCCTGTCGAGAAACCGTATTTCCCCATCTGTATGAGACTGCTGCGGGTTGTCTCAGTTCTGATTAAACATTTTTACAGCCTGCTGGTGAGATGCATATCCAGTTAAATCGTTTTATTTTTTGCCCTGATGTCCACTTAGAATGTTAGTCAAGGGTTTTTTGCAACAGAAAAAGCTGTAATTGAGTTTTCCACTCTTTCAGTGACAATTTAAGAGGCTGTTTTTGCTGCTGTAACTTTATGAAGATGTAAATGAGATCTGTTATGATTGGCTAATTTGTGTGTCCTGCAGGTGACAGAGTGTGAGATTTTCCTCTCTCTGCTGGTGAAGTTTCTGGACGGAGAGAAGCCCCAGTGGTTGAGAGCTGTAGCTGTGGAGTCTGTGCACAGATTGTGTGTACAACCACATTTACTGCGGTGAGAAAACACACACACAAACATACACGGATCAGCCACAACATTTAAACCACCTGCCTAATATTGTGTAGGTCCCCCTCGTGCCTCCAAAACAGCGCCAACCCGCATCTCAGAACAGCATTCAGAGATGATATTGTACAGAGTGGTTATCTGAGTTACCGTAGACTAAGTACACAAATAGAGTTTTTCTATTCTAGCTCTGAGTGTGTGTGTGTGTGTGTGTGTGTGTGCGCGCAGATCTTTCTGTCAGTCGTATGACATGAAGCAGCACTCCACTAAAGTCTTCAGAGACATCGTCAACGCTTTGGGCTCCTTCATCCAGTCCCTCTTCATCCTCCCCAACACAGGAAACACTTCATCCACCGGCACACCTGCAGGTCAGAGATACACACACATTCACAAAGGCATTGGTGTTTGAATTTGTCTTACATTTCAGTATAATCTTTTTAATAGGAAAAAAATGATTGGCTGCGTCCCAGTTGGCATTCTTCTACTATGCAGTAAAAGAATGAACTTTGCTGATGATACAGTACACACAGAGTGTTAGTAAAAACAGTACACAAGAGATTTCGTCTTGATACTACAGACCTGTTTGTTGCATAACTCTATATAGCTATGTTCAGATTTTTAGATTTTAAAAACTTCTCTGGCAGCTTCAGCACCTACAATTAAAATTAAAATGTGAACTATTAGAAGCCACTTTATTGTGGATAGTATAAGCCTAAAAAGCATGCATAGATGCACGCTTCAAAAGCCTACCATCTTGCATACTATAAAGTATGGAAAGTATGTAAATTGTTCTGCAGCCCTGGTATTTGTCATGTATGTGGTACACCTTAATTGCTTCATTTAAATGTCAAATTCTCTGCCTCTATCAGGCGGGTCAGTATCAGGTTCACAGGCGTCTGGTCAGGGCGGTCCGGGTGTCGCAGGTCCCGGGGGAGTTTTGACCACACAGGCTGCGTTTGAGTACCGGGGCACCTGGATCCCCCTCGTGAACGTCAGTGTCCAGGGCAGTGCTAAAGCCACATAGTAAGTGATCACACACGATTTAGCCACATCATTTCACACTTAACATAACAATTACTTGACAGATGCATTTTGTTTTATATGTAATGTTTTCGTCTCAGTCTGGAGATGTTGGACAAGGTGGAGCCGCCCTCCATCCCTGAAGGTTACGCCATGTCTGTGGCATTCAGCGCTCTGTTGGATCTGGTGAGAGGCATCACGACGATGATCGAGAGAGAGCTCACCAAAGAGGAACAGGAAGCAGCCATGAGAGAGGAGGCGGAGCCTGTAAACCCTCCACAGAGTGAAAACAACCAACAGGAACCTAGTGAGAAAACAGCTGTTTGATGAATTTGAATGTGGAAGTATTTATGGAAAATGTCTCCAGGGTCTCTGATATGGAGACTCTGTTGTAATCTGATGGTCTGTGCTGACCTCTAGCTGTGACATGGAAACTGCAAGACTTTAAGAGTTCGAGATGTAGTTCTCGATTGCTGCTGTTCAGTGCTTGTGTGCTTATGCAGACGTTGTTGAAACGGTCAAACGCATATTTAATCTTGTTCAGAACATCTTTTATTTTTTTGCATTTTATGCACTGATTTTGTTGGAAAATGTGTGTACAATGCACTTAAATGCACATGTGAATGATTTAGGAAAGAACAGCTGAGACGTCCACAACAAATCAATGTAATCAGTCTGTTTGTGTGTTGTAGTGGCTCATGAGGTTTGGGAAGAGATGGTTAACGCCTGCTGGTGTGGACTCTTAGCTGCACTCTCACTTCTATTGGATGCCAGGTAATACATGCACACTTTTTTTTTTGTTTTGTTTTTTCAATTTGGAATGCCCAGTTCCCAATGTGCTTTTTAAGTCCTCGTGGTGGCGTAGTGATTCGCCTCAATCTGGGTGGTGGAGGATGAATCCCTGCTTCCTCCGCGTCTGAGACCGCCAATCCGCGCATCTTATCACGTAGCTTGTTGAGCGCGTTGCCACGGAGACATAGCGCGTGTGGAGGCTTCACGCCATCCACCACGGCATCCACGCCCAACTCATCACGCGCCCCACCAAGAACAAACCACATTATAGCGACCACGAGGAGGTTACCCCATGTGACTCTACCCTCCCTAGCAACCAGGCCAATTTGGTTGCTTAGGAGACCTGGCTGGAGTCCTGGGATTCAAACTCGCGAACTCCAGGGGTGATAGCCAGCGTCTTTTACCACTGAGCTACCCAGGCCCCCTACAAAGTTAAATTTTGATTATAAAAATTATGACAAACAAAATTATTAAAACATAAATATACACTTTCACATACTTTTTTTCAAGACAGGTTTTGTTTATTTCTATTACTTGTTCTGCACCTAATCAGCCTGAATGTTGCACATTATTTTTGAAAGCTTATTTGTTTGTGATCTTTTATATATTATAGAGAAATAATGGGTCTTATTTATTTAAACTTTGACCATTTATATTGTGTATTAAAGAACTTTATTTTGATGAGAAATTTTGCTTAAACATTTTTTCAGAAAATAAAAGAAATTCTGTAATATTTTGTCATTTTAAGTGTTATTATGTCGAATCAAGTTAATATGGAATCGTGAACCTCATATTGTATATCGAACCGAATTGTGAGATGACCATATCGTCCCATCCCTAACTGATACCGATAACAAAGGTGGTGGAAATGCAGATAACGGATTAATCGGCTGATAGTTAAAAAAAAAATCGTAGTCTTTCGGAATACATGTAACGGTATTACGTATTAAAAATTAAAACATTAATTAACTGTGTCCCATTACAGTTACAATTAATATCGTTGGTAATCAGATAAAGTTACATTCGTAAAGTATTTTGATTACTAAAGAGATAACTTTGATTTTTATTGTCATTTGTTTAATTAAATTTTTTAATTTACTAAGTTGGAAAACATCCATATAAATAATGCGATCTGAGCAGTGTTTGAACAGTGTTTTTGTAAGTGTTTCAATTAAGTTTGGAGCAACAGAAATAGTTTTTTTTTTTAGATGGAAATAGAATAATTTTCATGTGAACATTTAGCTTTATGCTAAGCTAAAATGCTATTTCAAGCACTTTTACATGCACCTGTTATAAGGCACGATTATATTTTTTCTATCAAAAAAATCCATGTTAGATGTTAGATATTAGGTCACAAATGTTCTGCAAAGTCTTATTCTTGATTTATTTATTTTATTTTTTTCATTGTTGCATTTGTATTGTTTTCCTGCAAAAAATTCTAAAAATCCTCAAAACATGGCTACAAGAGTCCAAAATAAATAAAATCCCAGGTGCAGTTTATTAATCAACCAAAATCCCAATAATAACCAGCTAAATTAAGATTTGGTGCATAACGTGGGACTTTTAATTATAAACAGGCCCGAAACACACCGGGGGCTCTTTACAGTGCTGTACATTTAAGTATTTGGCTTTGTACATATATGTACAAATAAAGGAATACGCTTTATTATTATTCACAAGATACTAAGTTAGAGACACGATGTATGTGCAAATGGGGCACATTTCCCTTAAATCTAATTTTTCTTTGTATGCCTTTACTTCAGTGTAGAACACTTGATTATCTAATAAAATAACAAAATATGCATTGAAGTGAGGATGAAAATATGGATGAATATTGTCAATGATGAACGATTTAGACACAGCAAATCCCTATGTGATCCCTTCTGTACAACCAAGTCGTTCTGAAAAGTCTTCCAGTGCCGGCCAAAGAGGAATAAAGAAAAATGATCTGCAAATATGCCGATATCCGATTTAAAAAGCAACTATCGGCACCGATATCGGTCTACCTCTAATATAAAAGCCTGTTTACATTGTTTTGCAGTGCATATTCATTCTCAATGTATTGCTATGAACCTTCGTTTTTCACTAACCAAACAATTATAAGATAATACAGACATTAAACTAATTTTGATATCCTAACTCTTACTGTAATAACAAATGCGTTTGCATTATAATTAAGCTTTACTCTAAAATAGCTACTATTATACTAATGCAGCTGGTGAATTGTATATCTGCTGACTTTATTGACGATGTTTGGTGTTTGTTTGTGTCAGTACGGACGAGACGGCCACAGAAAACATCCTGAAGGCGGAGCTGTCTATGGCATCACTGTGCGGGCGACTGGGTTTGGTGACGCCGCGTGACGCTTTTATTAACGCAATCTGTAAAGCGTCTCTCCCTCCCCACTACGCCCTGACCATCCTGAGCAGCAATGCCGCCAACCTCTCCAATAAAGGTACGCGAGAGAAATTTAGTCTTTGTTTTTTATTGAGTTTCATTCAGATTTTAGCAGAGATTACAGTTTTCTTTTGTAAAAATGTTGGTGGCTCAGCTAGCCGAAAGCCTTAAGTGCCTGGTGTATTTATGAATCTATGTTGATTTAATGTGTGCAGTGTACTCCATCCAAGGTCAAAGTGTGCAGATGGTCAGTCCGTCCAGTGAATCTCACCAGCAAGTGGTAGCAGTGGGTCAGCCTCTTACTGCACAGCCACAGGGGACAGTGGTGGTAAATCGCACACAGACACACGTAATTTTTATAGACAATAAATTTAACCCTGATCCACTGTGCATATAAATTTCTGGCTCATGCCAATTTCTGCTGTATCCCTTGTAGGGCTGAACAATTAATCAAAATAAAATTGAAATCATGTTATGATGCAGTGTGATTATCAAACCACAAAGGCTGTGATTTAATGAAATAAGTAAATAGTGTGCACGTGCTGCGCAAACTCTGCGAACGAATTGCGCTAGTGATGGAAATTTCGTCATTAACAGAGTGCTTCAGCACTGAACGCAGATTTATAGTGCATACTCTCACTCTAATCTCCTTTGTTAACCATATGGGTCACATTACTCACATATGTCTTCTAAGCAAATCTGTTCAATAAGAACGTTTCTGTTTCTGTTTACAATTATGCTCATCAAAGAAGGCCAATAAAACGTTACACTGTGTCATGTGTCATGTAAATTTAGACCTGTCACGTCACATGCACAGACTGCGGAGACTCCGAAACGGTGTACAAAGGCTTTCCAATGATCAAAATATATTCATATAATTTATTAAATGTCCCTTTGTATCTGATAAACTGTGAAAGATGCGAGAACAATACGTGTAGTTGCACTTAATGGATTTAAGAGCGATTCATAGCTCTAGTTAATTCACAAGCGTTTGACATGCTACTTACATAATGATGCTTTTGGGAAACGTGCTGTAGTAAGTACAATTTAAGTGCTACTGATGTTCAACTTAGAGCTTCGGGAAACCCAGCCCAAGCATCAGCCACGCCGAGCGGGACTGCACGAACGTCTGTCTGGATCTTTCTTCTGAGTTCATTCAATTCATAACCGCTGCAGTGCAAGGATTTCTTTGTTGGTAAATCCTAAACTAAATTATGATTTCACTAAATCATCCACATCCATTTCTTGCATTGATGAAGCTGCTGGTCAATTTGGCTTAATTCTCAAAATATTATGACTTAAACTTGTAATTTTGACTTTATTCTCTAAATCTGTCCCCCCATGGCACTACAGCAGCATTGTACAGGAAGGCACTAGACACCTAAAAAAAAGTTTTTTTTCACCTACTGAATTTTTTTCCATGGTGCAGTTCAGGGCTTCTGTAATAATCATATCGCAGTTCAAATCGCATTTGTTATATTTTCCAACATAATCGCAATTTGACTTTTTTGTCCAAATCGTTCAGCCCTTGAAACTCCAAGGCGTCTGTCTCTTTCTGCCTTCATTTCTATCTTTTTATCTTTCTGTCTCAGCTCACAGCGAAGAACATTCAGTGTATGCGGACGCTGTTGAATTTGGCACATTGTCACGGTGCTTTTCTGGGAACCTCTTGGCAGCTGGTTTTAGCCACACTTCAGGTACCAGCACACTCTTGACCTTCTTGACCTTTTTATTTATTGTTTTGGCATTGTTAAGACCTTTGATGTAAACCATAACAGTTTCCTCACATTTGTGTCTCTTGTAGCATCTGGTTTGGATTCTTGGTCTGAAACCGGCCGTTGGTGGAGTTCTGAAACCCGGACGGGCCGTGGAAGGTCCCAGCACGGTGCGAAAGAAACAATATCCACCCTCTCAGCTCACTGCACACTCTGGCTTTGTCTTCAAACCTAGTGAGCAGCATTTTGGGGGATTATAGATGCCACGTTGGAGTTAGAACGTTAGGACCAAAAATGCTGTTTAACTAAAATAAGCTCAAACAGATGCCTATGATGTCTTCGTAGGCTGCTCACTAGATTTTGAGACACAGCCTTAAATTCCACCTCACATTGCCTTATATTTCCATATGATCATATTTCTCCTCATTGTCAGGTTTTGACGACTGCGGTGATGACCGATCTTCCCGTCATATCAAATATCCTCTCCAGACTCTTTGAGAGCTCACAGTATGAATCACCCAACCGTTCGAATGGAAATAATTTATTATTTTTAATTCCAGTGCCTTTAAAAAATTACTTTATACACTTTAACAAGATAGATTAATTGTTACTTTTGTGTTTGTGCTTGCAGATACCTGGATGACGTTTCTCTGCATCACCTGATCAACGCTTTGTGCTCTTTATCCATGGAGGCCATGGAAATGGCCTACGGAAACAGCAAGGTGCGTTCCCGCTTCATTAGACGACCTTTAGATGTTTATTTATGCTGTATAACGTTAAAAGTAATTACTGATTATCAGAAAGAAAGTAAATACTCCTGGATATCCTGTGATTTTATGTTTTGTTTTGTGTTTTATGATGTCTCTTCTCATACGGTTAGGAGCCGTCTCTGTTTGCGGTGGCCAAACTCTTAGAGACGGGGCTGGTCAATATGGACCGGATCGAGATTCTGTGGAGACCGCTGACGGCTCATTTACTTGAGGTGAAAACGGAGACCAAACCTACATTAAAAACACAACACTGTGTAACAAGGGTAATAGGGAAAGGAGGAGGCGAGAACCGGACGAAGCATCAAAGTAATGTTTAATTAAACAAAAAGACAAACATAAACACATACAGGGCAGCTGCCTGTAGCTCTCTCTCTCCCGAACTGCCGCCTTCGCCTGCCTTTATCCTTCTCGTGGGCTTGATTAGCCTGATTAGGGGCCGGGCGTGCATCATCATGGCCTGGCATTGCCCACCTCCTTGTCACACTCCTCCTTTCTTTCCTTCATGCTGGGGAGCCCCCGGCATGACGTACACCCCCCCCCCCCCCCCCCACCCCTTACGGGGGGGCGTGCCCTTCCGGCTCCGCCTGCCGGCAGGTCTTCCCCGCCTTCTCGGACCTGGGAGGAAGACAAAGGGACGGAAAACCAATAAAAAAAAAAAAAAGAGAGAGGGAAAGGCCAACACGGAGCGACAGCGGGAGAGAGAGAAAAAAAAAACGTACTCGCCGGTTCTCTGATACGCTGTAGCCTGGTCCTCGGTCACCCCTCCACCCTCTAGTGGATGACATCCGCTCCTCCCCGGGTGGATCGGAAGCAGTCCTCCGGCCCCTGGCAGACGGAATGCCCCGCCGCGTTTTGGTGGATGGTAGGGGTCTCCTCCGCCCCTGGCAGTGGTTTTCCTGCTCCTGGCAGTCGGCAGTGAGCCCCTCCCTGCTCGTGGATGGAGGTCTTCTCTTTGACCTCGCCGTGTTTTAGCGGCCGGTAGGGGTCTCCTCCGCCCCTGGCAGTGGCCGACCGCTGCAGGCAGTCGGTAAGGAGCCCCCCCTCCCCTCGCGGTCGGCGGTCGTTCCTCCGCTTTCAGGCGGCCGGGCTCCTCCGTCCCCTGGCGGATGCCCCCGGCTGCTCCTTTGGGGTGGATGGTAGTGGCGAGGACTCTACTAAGGTGCATCCCTCCTCCTTCCCGGGTTTCGGCACCAGTGTAACGAGGGTAATAGGGAAAGGTGGAGGTGAGAACCGGTTGAAGCATCAAAGTGATATTTAATTAAACAAAAATACACAAACATAAACACATACAGGGCAGCTGCCTGAAGCTCTCTCTCCTGAACTGCTGCCTTCGCCTGCCTTTATCCCTCTCGTGGGCTTGATTAGCCTGATTAGGGGCCGGGCGTGCATCCTCCTTGCCACACACTGGTACACACTTTAACTGGATCAGAGAGAGTACAGCATTTAACATCACTACTAAAATAGTATTAACATTAAAGATATAGTTTACCCAAAAATGTAAATTCAGTCATTGTTTACTCACCCCATGTGTTGTTATAACCCTATATGACTTTCTTTTTCTGAACACAAAGGGAGAAATTGTGAAGAAGTGTTGTTCTCAGTGATGTCATACAGTGGCAGTTTATAGTGACCACCTCTTCTAGCTTCAAAAGAACACAAAAGTATAATTCAGAAGTCTAATAAATTACTGTATGCAAGTCATGACTTGTTTCGAAATATAAGATTATATTTGGGTAGAAACAAACCGAAATCAAATGTATTAAATGAAACTCTTGACCAACCGTTGATCTCGTGAGCGCATTCATGAGTCTGCACACAAGCTTAAGAGCTCTTTGCACAAGAGCAACAGTAGTTACGCTGCCACTCGTGAGTTGGGGCGTTCAAGCGAAAAATATTTTTGTTTCGTTCAACTGGACCACCAGCAATATTAACAACAGAAAACACAACATAGCTGCACATAAACCAGAGAGCAGACCTTACAAAACATGTCTGAAGAGTTTGTAGTCAAAAAATAGATGCATTTCTATGTCCAGCCTTATTTATTTGAACTGGAGTCCTCAATCAAACAAGATGGGGATGAAGGTAGCTATAGTCACACCGTGCCCTACTCAGACGCCAAACAACATGCAATAAAAGTTATCTTTTCTATGTTAATCAGAGTTTTTTTTGTCCTAAGCTGCTGCGATGAGTAACGGGTCATTCTGACGATTGCTTGGTTTCTATATTTGACTTCGCCTGGGTAACCCCATCCGCTATGAACATGCACCGGTCCAAAATGCGATGCATGGTGCGAGCGGGAGGCGATCGTCTGTGTTCCGCAACTGCTTTCGGGTCCTTGAATAAGGTATAACGTGCAAGTTAGGGCAGCCGGTGGAGTTTCTGGTGCCCCCCTAGGGAGTTGGTTCCCCATGCAGACTGCATAATATGCGAATAGGGAGTGCCGGTGCTGGTAGCTACCTTCAGCCTCCTCCATCACACTGTTTGATTGAGGACTCTGGTTCAAAAAAATAAGGCTGGACATTGAAATAAATCTATTCTTCCACTACAAAATCTTCAGACGTTTTGTAAGTTCTGTTCTCTGGTTTGTGTGCAGCTATGTTGTGTTTTCTGTGTTAATATCACTGGTGGTCCTGTTAAAGTGAAACAAAATGATTTTCGCTTGAACGCCCCATCTTGCACGTGCTACGTAACTACTCCTCTCGTGCAAAGAGCTCTAAAGCTTGCGTGCAGTCTGTCTCATGAACGCGCACAGGAGATCAAATGTTGGTCAAGAGTTCCACTTATAAAACATTAGATTTCATTTGTTTCACTTCCAAACCTTATTGTATGCTTTCATAACAATCATGAGTCTCATGGAATAATTTATTAGACTTCTGAATTATACTTTTGTGTCCTTTTGAAGCTTGAAGAGGTGGTCACCATAAACTGCCATTGTATGACATCACTGAACATAATTTCTCCCTTTGTGTTGAGAAAAAGAAAGAAAGTCATATGGGGTTATAACAACACAGGGGTGAGTAAACAATGACTGAATTTAAATTTTTCGATGAACTAAACCTTCAAATGTGAGTACCAGTGCACATTTAATACTACTAATATCAAGTAGAACTAATCAGAGTTTGCAGTTTAAAACATCAGGGCCACTCTGCATCAGAAAAGATGTTAAATGATCTTTCTTGTTGTTCCTGCTTCAAGTCTCATCTGTCCCTGTCTGCTGTAGCTTTCTTCTGTACTTGTGTAAATGCTAAAGCACGGTTCATGTCCTCATATTGTCTTATTCTGTCTTTTTTCCCTTCACTATATCTTGTCTGTTTTATAGAAGGTAAGTTCTAAACTTTATTAATCTCTTTCTAATGAGTTACCCTGGCTTTCTTTCATTTCTTTCATTGACCACCCTTTATGGAACGGGTTCTTGCCAAGTCCTTGAAACATTTTCAGTAATATTCGGAAAATTTATATGGAAATGTTTTCAGATGTTCCTGTCAATCTTATTCAAGCCGTAATTCAAGATAACCACATGATCTTGGCTTCATGTCATCAGCTGTTTTGGGACACACTTTTTATTTTTACGTCCATACAACACACCAATATGTCATCCACACATTTCTATTCCAATAAGCACAAACACTGTCTCTTCTTTTTTATCTTTTAGAAATCAGTGCATAATTGTTTATGAACATTTAGCTAAATTTGAAGACATTTGCTTTGTTTTGCATCATTTATGGTTACTTGTGCTTTATTTGCACTTGTCTGTCAACATTGCTTTGCCTATTTTCATTTTTTGTTAATGAACAAGTTATTTGACAACAAATGACCATCCATTTGTGATGTTACATTTGGGTCTTTTGTTTATATTGATGCTAATTTCATTATTAGGTAAGTCTTGAACATATCTGGGTCATATTTCACCACAAAATCAAAAGATAGAAATAAGAAATTATATTTGACATAAAGAAAATGTTGACCGTATTTTTAGGACAATTAAGACTTTTTTGCATTGTGACATTTTCTCAGGTTTGTCAGCATCCGAACACTCGGATGAGGGAGTGGGGCGCGGAGGCCATCACAGCACTGATTAAAGCCGGACTGTCTTACAAACATGAGCCGCCACTGTCCCAGAACCAGGTAATAATTAAACTACCAATGGTTTCTACGATCAACTTAGACTTACGATGCTTTTGGGGAACGCAACCCAGGACTGGATCTAGAAAGGTTACATTAGGGGGTCAATGACATACGATGGATGGGTGTCAGAGACGAAGGGAAGGTGTACATGTCTTCCGTCGACGGGGTGGGGTCGATTTTTGGGTTAGTGATACAATTTGATCCTTTGATTTACTTGCACTTCGTGGGCATAGGGATAATTTGGGTGGGTGGCAAAGCCCACCCCAGGCTGTCCCCTAGATCCTACCCTGCAACTACTTGACATGAAAGTAGTGAAACTTCAACATCTATTCTTAAACATACAGCAAATAAGGGGGCTTATACACTGGAGAAAACTCTGGTGGAGTGTTTATTGAATAGGAGTGATAGAGATCCATTTTGAGGGTGTAGCGAGAGCAAGGTCAGTGAATTGGATTTTCCGAAAGGCCATCTTGACCTGCCTCTCTGAAATTCTCATTGATTAATGAATGACAGATGTGTAGGTGCCCTAACAGTTTGATTGATGTTGAATTAAATTAGAAATGAATCTGGATTATTGATTGTACGGTGCTGAGATGCATTTAACCAATCATCTTTCCTCTTCAGAGGCTGCAGTTGCTGCTGTTGAATCCTCTGAAGGAGCTCTCAAACATACTTCACGCAGACATACGACAGAAACAACTGGAGTGTGTCCTTCAGATTCTGCAGAACCAGGGAGACAGTCTCGGCTTGGGCTGGCCTCTGGTGCTGGGTGTCATCGGAGCCATCCGCAATGACCAAGGGTGAGATAAAAATGGTTCTTGAGAGAAATATTGAAATTACTTCCTTTCAAAATTCTTAAACTCATTTTGATTTGTTGGCCATGGAGTGTCTTATGTTTTACTGAACTCGTCTTTTGGTTTCTTAGTGAATCGCTCATCCGAACAGCCTTCCAGTGCCTGCAGTTGGTGGTGACTGACTTTCTACCCACAATGCCTTGCATGTGCCTCCAGATTGTGGTGGATGTAGCCGGCAGCTTTGGGCTTCAAAACCAAGAGCTGAACATCAGCCTGACATCCATAGGCCTTCTGGTACGATGTTTATATATCAATATTTATAATGGCAAAGAGTTATGTTGAACGTTTGATTCATTTTGTTTGTATATTTATTTTTGCCTACAAGTCAAATTCTGTTGTGGATGGATGGATTGATGATTGGTGGATGGAAGGATGGATGAATGGTGGATAGGTGTGTGAATGGATGCATTATTGGATAGATGGAAGAATTGATGGGTTAATGATTGGATGGATGGATGGATGGATGGCTGGATGGATGGATGGATGATTGGATGGATGGATGGAAAAATGATTGCTGGATGGATCTATGAATGACTGGTGGATGGATGGATTGGTGAATTGAAGGACGGTTGGATGATTGGTGAATGGAAGGATGGTGGATAGGTGGGTGAATGATTGGATGTATGGCTGGATGAATGAATGAATGAAGGAATTGATGGATTGATGGGTGGGTTGGTGGGTGAATGGAAGGATCGCTGGATGATTGGTGATGGATGATTGGATGGATGGTTGAATAGATGGATTGGTGCATAGAAAGATGGTTGGATGAATGGAAGAATGATTGCTGGATGGATTGATGGATGACTGGTGGATGGATGGAGGAATGGATGGAAGAGTAATTGTTGGAGGATGGATGGATGGAAGGACAGTGGTTAGATGGATGGATAAATGATTGATAGATGGATTGATAAATGGATGGATGCATAATTGGATAAATGGACGATTAATGAATGGATTAATAGTTTGACTAAGTCTCCCCTTCCCCATCTGCAGTGGAACATCTCGGACTACTTCTTCCAAAGAGGAGAAACCATTACAGAGGAGCTGGAGAGAGAGGAAGCTGTTCTCTTGAAACAGGCTCAAGATAAAGGTGAACCTCTGAACCGACCGTTTCATCCTGCTCCACCCTTTGACTGCCTGTGGTTGTGCCTCTACGCGAAGCTGGGCGAGCTATGCGTGGACCCGCGACCGGCCGTGAGGAAAAGTGCTGGTCAGACGATGTTCTCCACCATTGCTGCTCACGGAACGCTGCTACAACCCTCGACCTGGAACATTGTGGTTTGGAAGGTCAATTATTCAATTACTTTAAAATGACTGTGGCATTAAACCAGATGTCTGTTCTGGTAGCTAGCTATAAACATGTTCATAAGATCAGCAAGATTCTCTTCAAACTGTTGCCCTGGCATGACAATAATTGACCTAACGGAGAAAACTGATCGACAGTTTACGCTAATGTCTGCTATACAGTGCATCCGGAAAGTATTCACAGCGCTTCACTTTTTCCACATTTTATGTTACAGCCATATTCCAAAATGGATTAAATTCATTATTTTCCTCAAAATTCTACAAACAATACCCCATAATGACAACGTGAAAGAAGTTTGTTTGAAATCTTTGCAAATTTATTAAAAATAAAAAACTAAAAAAATCACATGTACATAAGCATTCACAGCCTTTGCCATGACACTCAAAATTGAGCTCAGGTGCATCCTGTTTCCACTGTTCATCCTTGAGATGTTTCTACAACTTGATTGGAGTCCACCTGTGGTAAATTCAGTTGATTGGACATGATTTGGAAAGGCACACACCTGTCTATATAAGGTCCCACAGTTAACAGTGCATGTCAGAGCACAAACCAAGCCATGAAGTCCAAGGAATTGTCTGTAGACCTCCGAGACAGGATTGTATCGAGGCACAGATCTGGGGAAGGGTACAGAAAAATGTCTGCAGCATTGAAGGTCCCAATGAGCACAGTGGCTTCCATCATCCGTAAATGGAAGAAGTTTGGAACCACCAGGACTCTTCCTAGAGTTGGCCGCCCGGCCAAATTGAGCGATCGGGGGAGAAGGGCCTTAGTCAGGGTGGTGACCAAGAACCCGATGGTCACTCTGACAGAGCTCCAGCATTTCTCTGTGGAGAGAGGAGAAACTTCCAGAAGAACAACCATCTCTGCAGCACTCCACCAATCAGGCCTGTATGGTAGAGTGGCCAGACGGAAGCCACTCCTCAGTAAAAGGCACATGACAGCCCGCCTGGAGTTTGCCAAAAGGCACCTGAAGGACTCTCAGACCATGAGAAACAAAGA
Source organism: Myxocyprinus asiaticus (assembly GCF_019703515.2). Taxonomy (NCBI): domain Eukaryota; kingdom Metazoa; phylum Chordata; class Actinopteri; order Cypriniformes; family Catostomidae; genus Myxocyprinus; species Myxocyprinus asiaticus. Next base: position 2,324,985 of record NC_059389.1, on the reverse strand, counting down.
TTGAACTCTTTGGCCTGAATGGCAAGCGTCATGCCTGAAGGAAACCAGGCACCGCTCATCACCTGGCAAATACCATCCCTACAGTGAAGCATGGTGGTGGCAGCATCATGCTGTGGAGATGTTTTTCTTCAGCAGGAACTGGGAGACTAGTCAGGATCGAGGGAAAGATGAATGCAGCAATGTACAGAGACATCCTTGATGAAAACCTGCTCCAGAGCACTCTGGACCTCAGACTGGGGCGAAGGTTCATCTTCCAACAGGACAACGACCCTAAGCACACAGCCAAGATAACAAAGGAGTGGCTACGGGACAACTCTGTGAATGTCCTTGAGTGGCCCAGCCAGAGCCTAGACTTGAACCCGATTGTACATCTCTGGAGAGATCTGAAAATGGCTGTGCACCGATGCTCCCCATCCAACCTGATGGAGCTTGAGAGGTCCTGCAAAGAAGAATGGGAAAAAACTGCCCAAAAATAGGTGTGCCAAGCTTGTAGCATCATACTCAAAAAGACTTGAGGCTGTAATTGGTGCCAAAGGTGCTTCAACAAAGTATTGAGCAAAGGCTGTGAATACTTATGTACATGTGATTTCTTTCGTTTTTAATTTTTAATAAATTTGCAAAGATTTCAAACAAACTTCTTTCACGTTGTCATTATGGGGTATTGTTTGTAGAATTTTGAGGAAAATAATGAATTTAATCCATTGCACAGATGCACTGTAGTGCCCCTTAAAACAATGTTGAGAATGCAACACGTACTTGCGTCAAGTTATGTAGTAGCATTTAGTTATTGAGCTCTGACGGAATGCAACATTCAGTGAGATTGTGCTTGCATAGCCAGAAGTGCCTGCCTTCATGTACTTGCTTGATTGTAGCAGAATGTTTCAGGCATAAGTGGCCGTTCACACTGAACACATTTTTGAGTCAATTTTTTCTTGTAAACCTGGGCTAGGCTGACATCTTTGACCGTTGCACCGCATCTCCCAGTTTTTTGGGTAATCTCCCTCAGTAGCGCATGTTTTGTTGACGGTGTGTCAGGTTAAAAAGAACACTAACTTTTAAAAGCATGTCTCGAGACATCTGCACTCTGTTATAATCGTTGTTTCTAGCTTTTGTTTAGCACAAGAACACATTAGATCTGAACGGCTCCTTATGCTTCCCTGTGCTAAAATGTTGTGCTACTCTGTAACTTTGTTCCGCAGGTTCTCTTTCACCTGTTGAACTGTGTAAGGAAGTCGTCCACCACAGCCGACAAGGAGAAGATCGAATCAGGGGGTGGCAACATCCTCATCCACCACTCACGCGACACGGCAGAGAAGCAGTGGGCGGAGACTTGGGTTCTGACACTCGCAGGCATCGCTCGGATCTTCAACACCAGGAGATACTTGCTCCAGCAACTGGGTAAGTGTTGGCAGATCTTAGAGTCATGAGTTCTCACAGACAGATCTAAGAACTTAGTTCTTGAAGTAAGATCATTGCTTTCCCCCCAATGTGTCCCTGACAGGCGACTTTTTCAAAGCCTGGGAAGTTCTGTTGGATCACATCCAGTCCGCAGCCCTCAGCAAGAACAACGAAGTTTCCCTCGCGGCCCTCAAGAGCTTCCAGGAGATTCTACAGCTAGTCACACCTGTTAAAGACTCTGATAAACCAGACGCCCTTAGTGCTATGGACGTTCCCCCTGTACTTATGGAGTCCCTCCAAGGATCCGGGCCAGGAAGACCCCTAGTGCGATCTGATTCCCTCGCAGAGCGACTAGCCCAGCGCTATGGCACCCAACTTCAGCTTCCGCCCCCTGGAGTAGAGCAGGATGACTCTGCCCTATGGTGGTCAGCCTGGAACACGTGGTACCGGATAGGTACTGAGTGCACGCGACCCCCGAGTGGTGGAACTGATAAACTAGCGTTCGTACCTAGTCAGCCTTTCCTGACGGCGTTAATACAGATTTTTCCGGCATTGTACCAGCACATCGCGGGAGGGTTTAGCATGGATGATCTTAAGAAGCTGGGGGTAATTCTGCACGGTGCCGTTTCGGTCCCCATAAGCTCAGATGCCTCGCCTTTTATCTTGCCCTCCTACACAGAGGCGGTGCTCACTAGTCTACAGGAGGCAGTGCTGACCGCCCTCGATGTCTTACAGAAGGTATGCAATTCAGAATTGATAGAATGAGTATTTCATCTTCCTTCCAGTTTCAGAATTGTAGATGAGATTTGTATATCATTTTTCCAGGCAATATGCGTGAGTACGGAGAATCTTCAGGTGATGTATCCCGCCATCTTTGAACAGCTCCTGCTCTTCGTGGAGTTTTCCTGTAAACCTCCTCAATACGGGAAAATGGAAACCAAACATGTGGCCAATGCCAAATACAACCAGGTGAGTTTCTTCTGTTTTCCACCTCAGATGAGCTTCATTTTGTGATTTGATGTGCTTGGATTTTTTTTGTTTGGTTTTGATTTATGCTGTTTGTCTAGATTATTGTCGTTTTCTGATCCTCAAATCATGCAACATTCATTTGCTTGTCAGTCTCCAGATGTGCTTGCTCAGGGAGTTTTGAGCATTTTGGACCTTTGCTGATCAAGATGGTTTTAGTTTTGCTGGGTTTACTACTGTATCTTTTGTCCTTTTGTCTTGTGTTAGCGTTTTTGAGTTTATGGTTCTTGATTACAATATTTCTGTTTCTTTTGTTCAGTATTTTTGGTCTTAAGAATTAGTTTCAGTGGCTTGTTACTTCTTTCTCTGATGTTTGTAAGATGTTTGACACTTTTAGTAAATTTTAATTACTTTGGACAAAATAGTTTCCTTTCACATTTATACATTTATACAGAACCCAAGAGGACAGGGCAGGAATTGTTTTTCTAAAATATTTTTGCGTGCCCTCACAGTAGGTTTTGCGTGCCCATGCAATAGTTTGCGTTCACCTCACATTCGTTTTGCATTTCCTTCACAATAGTTTGCGTGCCCTCGCAATAAGTTTTGCATTTCTTCGTAGTAGTTTTGTGTTCCCTCGCAATAAGTTTTGCATTTCTTCGTAGTAGTTTTGCGTTCCCTTGCAATATGTTTTTTTTTTTTCACCTAATTTGTAATGCCCAATTCCCAGTGCGCTTTTAAGTCCTCGTGGTCGTGTAGTGATTCGCCTCAATCCGGGTGGCGGAGGATGAATCCCAGTTGCCTCCGTGTCTGAGACCATCAACCCGCACATCTTATCATGTGGCTTGTTGAGCGCGTTGCCACGGAGACATAGCGATTGTGGAGGCTTCACACCATCCACCGCGGCAACCACGCTCAACTCACCACGTGCCCCACTGAGAATGAACCACATTATAGCAACCACGAGGAGGTTACCCCATGTGACTCTACCCTCCCTCCCTAGCAACCGGGCCAATTTGGTTGCTTAGGTGATCTGGCTGGAGTCACGAACTCCAGGGGTGGTAGCCAGCGTATTTTACCACTGAGCTACCCAGGCCCCCTCCCCTCGCAATATGTTTTGCGTTCCCTCACAATAGTTTTGCGTTCCCTCACAATAGTTTTGCGTTCCCTCGCAATTAGTTTTGCGTTCCCTCGCAATTAGTTTTGCGTCCCCTCGCAATTAGTTTTGCGTCCCCTCGCAATTAGTTTTGCGTTCCCTCGCGATCATTTTGCGTTCCCTCGCGATCATTTTGCGTTCCCTCGCAATCATTTTGCATTCCCTCGCAATAGTTTGCGTGCCCTCGCAATCATTTTGTGTTCCCTCGCAATAAGTTTTGCGTTACCTTGCAATAAATTCACCATGGTTTTATTACAGTAACCATTTTTTTAACCATGATATTCATAGTGAAACCATAGTGGCAATACAGGAAAAGGAAAACTATGGTAATAAAAATCATAATTTTGTGGGTATCAAGTTTTTACTATGCAAATACCATAGTTTAACTATGGTTTTACTATAGTAATATTGTGGTAACACTTAAAAATAAGGTCCATTTGTTAACATAAGTATACAACATTAGTTAACATGAACTAAATAATACTTTTACAGCATTTATTAAACTTTGTTGATGTTAATTTCAACATATGATTCTTAAAATCAAACGTTATATGTTAACATTAGGTATTACACTATAAACTAACATTTAACAATGAAAAATGTTATTTGTATTAACTAACATAACGATTAGTAAATACCATTCATTGTTAATGGTACCTAATGCATTTACTAATGTTAACAAATCTAACCTTATAATAAAGTGCTACCAATATTATAGACTGTACTAACCATAGTTTTTGGCAGAAAACATGTTTTTTCCTATAGTAATATTTTAGTAACCATGATTGTTTTAGGCTAACTGTTTTTTATTATTATTATTTAATTTTGTTTATTTATTTATTTTATTTTTTGACGGAAGCCATAGTTTTACTATTGTAATTTAGTAGTAACTATGAAAAGTAAGTTAAGTAACCATGTTTTTGGTGGAATCCATGGTTTTAAGACAGTATACTGTATCCATATAGTAACCATGGTTTCACTATAGATTAACTATGGTTAATCTTTTGGTTTCTATAGTTTTACTACAAATACAATGGTGTTTGTTGTAAAATCAAAGTAACCACAAAATTATGATTTTTATTACCATAGTTTTTGTTTTCATGTAGTAGTGCTATGGTTTTACTACGAATATCAAGGTTAAAATATGGTTATTTTAGTAAAACCATGGCAGATATTTTTGTGAGGGAATGTAAACCTAATTTGTAATGCCCAATTCCCAGTGCGCTTTTAAGTCCTCGTGGTCGTGTAGTGATTCGCCTCAATCCGGGTGGCGGAGGATGAATCCCAGTTGCCTCCGTGTCTGAGACCATCAACCCGCACATCTTATCATGTGGTGGAACATGGTAGCTGGTTTATGCTGGCTGAAGCTTCAACCAGCTGGTCATACCAGCTCAAGCTGGTCAAGCTGGTTTTTGGAAGATGGTAGCTGTTCGATCAGGTTATGACCAGCTTGGACCAGCTTAAACCAACTACCATTTTCCAAAACACAGCTACCAACTTAAGCTGGTTTTTCCACTAGGACACGCAAAACCATTTCAGAAAACAATTCCCGCCTTGTCCTCTAAAGGGGCTCCGTACATTTGTCTCTTTTTACACATTTTAAAGTTTTGAATTACATGTGCCTCTAAAACAAGAGTGGATGGTATATTGGTTGAAACTATGAACCAGCAGAAACTTTTCAACAATTGGAAAATTTTAAGTATTGTGTTTCTGTCATGATTATGAGAAACAATTCCTCAGTATTATTTTTTCATTTACATCAGATGAGAAATATTTTTTCTGACCATGACTCAAAAAATAAACAAGTTTACTAGTGTTATTTATCCTCTCAATTCCATATGCGTCATAGTTTAAAACAGCTGTCATTGTTTCATTTGTTTGTGTTGTTTTGTTGTGTGGTTGCGATCAGTGGTGGTAGTAAACATTTGTCTGCTCTTCTCTTGTTCTGTTTTTGTACTTCATATGGATCCACTGTAGATCCAACTGTTTGCACCGGTGAGTTTCTCCTCGCTCTCGCTGTCTTCCTCTTTCTCTCTTTATGTCTCTTGCTACCCGCTCCATTTAACAGCTCTAAAAGACAAACTTCTCTCTTTCAAACTCTTATTCATCTGTTTTTCACTATTCATTTCCATCAGCCACATTCATTCATTAATGTGACTCAAAACTGCCCAAATATACAAACTCAAGTGTCACATTAAACACCCATTTGTAGCTGTTATTCCATGACAAAACCCTAGAACAGTTTGGTATTAAGTTGTAAAATTTGGCACACTTGTAGGGGAGAGTCTTCCCTTCATTTATGCCAATTTTGGGGTCTTTATCTCAAACTCTCTAGCGCCACCAACGGTTAAAATTTTGGCCTGTTTTTGCATTTAACTTTTGAATTGTGTGCTATAGCCTGTTTCTATGTTTGGAATTGCATACAACTCTTACTTTTGTTGCACTTTACAGTATATACTATGCACAGCATGCCAATTTTCTGTATTTATAGAATGCACAGATGAGCTAATACATTTGTGAAAATTAGCACTATACTGTATTCTGCAATGCACTCGACTTGACCTGAAGTTGAGATGCAGCTTAAGAAAGCTTTGCATATTTATGCGAAACTACACTTTGTGATAGTCTTTTAGCACAGTCAGTGCACCAGCGCCGTGCAAAGTCACGGACTGTCCGCATGTCTAGATAAACTGGGCTGCACACGTATCATCCACGTGTACTGTGCTGATGACGAAATGTGCGTCAAATCTACTGTTTGAGACATACTGGCATGCGGAAGCCAAAGTATACTTTGTCCGTACGTTAGGCTGTATCTCAACAACGCTTTTGCATATTTACAAAATATTGTGTACATGTCATTGTCCCTGATATTAACGCTAACATTTGGTTACAGCACCACCTGCTGGTCAAATGTTTAATGGTTTAATTAATGGTGAATCTACTACTTTTCCTAAAAAGTACCACCAGGGTGCTGTGACAAAACAAATGTACCCACTTTATGATGTGTGTGTGTGTGTGTGTTACTGTGTATTTGGCTCCTGTAATTGCTGTATTTATCAAATGTTACGGTCAGTGTCAGACTATGTTGGAAGTTTTCATTGAAATGTTATGGAGGTAAAATCGGTGTTGAAGTGTCTATAGGGGCTTTTGTTCCAGACATTTGCTGCATTTAAGCCCAGTCATGTAGTTCATTTTACATTAAGTAGGGATACGTTGAGACTTTGGTAAGTTACGCAGAATATTCAGTGTGTTTACTGACCACATTTGCTGTCAACTTCTGATATGATTTATTGAGGCTATATATTATAATTAAATATTTTTCTTTCTTTCAGGCGGAATGGGTGGCCTTAAACTACGTGCCGTTTGCAGAGCGTTCTTTGGAGGTAGTTGTGGATCTGTATCATAAAACGGCATGCCATAAAGCCGTTATTAATGAAAAAGTTCTACAGAACATCATCAAGGTATTTAACTATGTTGTTGATAACATTTGTATAGCTGACTGACCTCAACAAATATAACAGGGCAGTTGATTCCAAACATGTTTTAGGTTAAAATTATGGGAAAAGTGTTTGTTTTAGATCCTACATTTTTCTAAATCTCCTAAACTTGTCTCTTTAGACTCTGAGGATTCCTCTGGGTTTGAAATATGCGTGTCCTGCTGAGAGCACCTGGAAACTTGCCGTCTCCTCGCTACTCAAAGTGCTTTCCATTGGACTCCCTGTTGCCCGGCAACAAGCATCCTCAGGCAGATTTGACACCATGTGGCCGGAGCTGGCGAATGCCTTTGAGGACTTCCTGTTTACTAAAAGGTGCCCAAACATGTACAGATCTCAAAATGATGTCATGATAAATAAAAATATTATCCTTTTAATTTGAATTTTGCTCTCTTGGTTCTCAGCACACCTCCAGATAATCTGTCCATTCAAGAGTTCCAAAAGAATGAAGCTGTAGATGTTGAGGTATTATCA